>NW_022159554.1:0-674 GCF_008728515.1 Papio anubis | reverse complement strand
TGTTTCATCCTCTGGAAATTCTGAAAAGGAAGGAGAGGAGGGCGTGCAGGGTGTGGTGCATTTGTGTTGGTCCTTCGAGGTTTTATTTGGAGTCTCGGCTGCCTTGGTGGTTCCTGCCTTTATGTCCCTAGCTGGTGGCTTCGTCCTTGTGTCTAACTCACAGGCAGACAGATGGAAAGGGAAGTTGTATTCAGCCAACAGCTTGATCTTTATTCTCAAGGCTCAAATCAACTGGGTATTTGGAGACTTCTGTGCAAATGGGCATTTTTGGTTTTTAAACATGGTGTCTTATTTGTACTTCAAATGGGTAACTGGTTCTCCTGGAAAAAGTATAGCCATAAAGGTGGTTCTTTTAAAAAAGAAAATGGGAGGGGGTGTGAGAGAGTGGCTTAGAAATTACACCAGTAATGGTCGGGCGTGTTGGCTTATGCCTGTAATTCCAGCACTTTGAGAGGAGGAGGCAGGTGGATCCCTGAGGTCAGGAGTTCGAGACCAGCCTGGTCAACATGGTGAAACCCCGTCTGTACTGAAAATATGAAAATTAGCTGGGCATGGTGACAGGCACCTATAATCCCAGCTACTTGGGAGGCTGAGGCAGGAGAATCACTTGTACCCGGGAGGCAGAGGTTGCAGTGAGCCGAGATTGCACCACTGCACTCCAGCCTGGGCGACAA
>NW_022159553.1:0-675 GCF_008728515.1 Papio anubis | reverse complement strand
TAACAGAACACTAAGCAGTTTCTCAGAAAGCTTCTTTCCAGGTTTCATCTGAGGATATTTCCTTTTTCACCATAGCCCTCTATGGGCTTCCAAATATCACTTTGCCAATTCCACAAGAACTGTCTTAGCAAAAGGCTTCTTGAGGGGAAAGCTGTAACTCTGTGAGATGATTTCACAGAACACAAAGAAGTTTCTCAGAAAGCTTCTTTCTCTTTGTTGAAGGAGGATATTTCCTTTGGCTCTATAGTCTTCAGAGGGATCCGAAACATCTGGTCTCAGATTCCACAAAAATAAGGCTAGCAAAGAGATGCAGGAAATACAGATGTAACTCTGTGAGATGAATTAACAGAGCACTAAGCAGTTTCTCAGAAAGCTTCTTTCCAGATTTCATCTGAGGATATTTCCTTTTTCACCATAGCCCTCTATGGGCTTCCAAATATCACTTTGCCAATTCCACAAGAACTGTCTTAGCGAAAGGCTTCTTCACGGGAAAGTTGTAACTCTGTGAGATTATTTCATAGAACACAAAGAAGTTTCTTAGAAGGCTTCTTTCTCTTTGTTATCGGAGGATATTTTCTTTGGCCCTATAGTCTTCAAAGGGGTCCGAAATATCTGTTCTCAGATTCCACAGAAATAAGGCTGGCAAAGTGATATTTGGAAGCCCATAGAGGGCTA
>NW_022159552.1:0-675 GCF_008728515.1 Papio anubis | reverse complement strand
ATGAATTGCGTAACATTGCGATTTCTGAAAATAACTTCTGCGATATATTAAAATTTGTCATTGACCATCTAAATAAATATAATAGGAAATTACCTATAGACCGATTTTTTTATATGCTCAGGAGAATACTCATGACCTACTAAGTCGATCAAAGAATATTCATCCAATGATTTTTCAAATTTACCTATGATTGGTCTATCAATAATTATAACTGTATTAAGTATTTTATTATATACCTTTAAGTGTATTATCTCTTAATATTTCAAAATGTTGTAAAATCAAGCAAACACGAACATTCTCAAACCCAAATTCAGTAGAGACAGTGTTATCATCCACTTTAACACCTTTTCCATCAATAGTAACGAACCTATCACTAATTAGTCCAGGTACAAGTATATGAGAATCTAAATAAAGTATATTATATTATACCTATCAAAGATTTAGTAATTTGAACGCCAACAAGCGAATTTGGAGAAGGTAATAATAATACATATTGTTCTCTAAAAGATTCCATAATAGTATCTGGATATTTGTTTTTTAAGACACACATAAAAGGGTGAGCAGATATAGAATCCATAATATAGAGAGAGAGAGAAGGAGGGAGAGAGTCTGGGGATATTTGTTAGTATATTTCTCCTACAACTTAATTTAAGTTGTTATTCAAATGGGTTCACT
>NW_022159551.1:0-676 GCF_008728515.1 Papio anubis | reverse complement strand
GAAAAGACTTTTTCCCCTGGACAGTGGAGTACTGGGTAGTTTTGTCTGATGTTATTGAAAAATAATATAAAAGGTATTTTCTGTTTAATTAAAAGGAGAAATAGACATAAATGATTTTCTTATAGAAAAATGTTCTGTTATAGATGGTTTAAAATGAACGTGTTTTCTATACTTTTTTAAAATCTCATAGTTTTTTTGTGCAATGTTCTATACCTTGTACTTTGTATTTAAACAATTAGGAAGAGCTACTAGATAAACTAGGTAAATGCTTTTTTTCTTTTTCTTTTTTTTGAGACAGAGTCTGTTGCCCAGGCTGGAGTGCAGTGGCGCAATTTTGGCTCACCGCAACCTCCGCCTCCCAGTTTCAAGCAATTCTCCTGCCTCAGCCTCCCGAGTAACTGGGACTACAAGCATTTACCACCACGCCCGGCTAATTTTTGTATTTTTAGGAGAGACAGGGTTTCACTATGTTGGCCAGGCTGGTCTGAACTCGTGATCCACCCGCCTGGGACTCCCAAAGTGCTGGGATTACAGGCGTGAGCCTCCACGCCCGGCCAGATGCTTTTTACTAACAAGGAAGTAGGAAGTTGAATGTTCTCTATTCTTGACCTTATTATCACTCTGCAAGAATGTTTTCCTGAAGCAACTAAAAGTTGTGATCAATTACTACAAGGGA
>NW_022159550.1:0-676 GCF_008728515.1 Papio anubis | reverse complement strand
AAAGGACATGAACTCATCCTTTTTTTATGGCAGCATAGTATTCCATGGTGTATATGTGCCACATTTTCTTAATCCAGTCTATCATTGATGGACATTTGGGTTGGTTCCAAGTCTGCTATTGTGAATAGTGCCGCAGTAAACATACGTGTGCATGTGTCTTTATAGCAGTGTGATTTATAATCCTTTGGGTGTATACTCAGTAATGGGATGGCTGGATCAAATAGTATTTCTAGTTCTAGATCCTTGAGGAATCGCCACACTGTCTTCCACAATGCTTGAACTAGTTTACAGTCCCACCAGCAGTGTAAAAGTGTTCCTATTTCTCCACATCCTCTCCGGCACCTGTTGTTTCCTGATTTTTTAATGATCACCATTCTAAGTGGTGTGAGATGGTATCTCATTGTGGTTTTGATTTGCATTTCTCTGATGGCCAATGATGAGCATTTTTTCGTGTGTCTGTTGGCTGCATAAATGTCTTCTTTTGAGAAGTGTCTGTTCATCTTCTTCACCCACTTTTTGATGGGGTTGTTTTTTTCTTGTAAATTTGTTTGAGTTCTCTGTAGATTCTGGATATTAGCCCTTTGTCACATGAGTAGATTGCAAAAATTTTCTCCCATTCTGTAGGTTGCCTGTTCACTCTGATGGCAGTTTCTTTTGCTGTGCAGAAGCTCTTTAG
>NW_022159549.1:0-677 GCF_008728515.1 Papio anubis | reverse complement strand
GCAGGAGAATTACTTGAACCTGGGAGGCAGAGGTTGCAGGGAGCAGAGATCACTCTGCACTCCAGCTTGGGTGATAAAGTAAGACTCAGCCTCAAAAAAAAAAAAAAAAAAGAATTGCAGAATCTACTTAGGGTTCACTCTGGGCCAGAACTACAGACCCCAAGAGCAGATGGGAGGATAGGAAGCCCCCAGCTAGGCCCCTCTGCAGAGCTCCCACCGGGTCGGGTTCCTGGGGGAGTCTTGTCAGTTGCCAGCACAAAGTGGTCCGCCTCCCAAACTGCATAGTTTGTGCCAATGGGCCCTGTGTACCTGGATTGAAAACTGACTTCTTTAGGTGGGCACCCATCTTTTAGCCTCAGGAAGATGTTGAATGAGACATACCAAGGTTTAAGAGACTCAGAACCAAAGTGTTAGCATTCCTGTATTAAGTGAAACTTGAACACATTTCGTATTTTATGTTTTGTTTTTGTTTTTGTTTTTTTTGTTTTTGGAGTCTCGCTCTGTCGCCCAGGCTGGAGTGCAGTGGCCGGATCTCAGCTCACTGCAAGCTCCGCCTCCCGGGTTCACGCCATTCTCCTGCCTCAGCCTCCCGAGTAGCTGGGACTACAGGCGCCCGCCACCTCGCCCGCCTAGTTTTTTGTATTTCTTAATAGAGACGGGGTTTCACCGTGTTAGCC
>NW_022159548.1:0-679 GCF_008728515.1 Papio anubis | reverse complement strand
AGGTCCTTTACATCCCTTGTAAAGGACCTCTTCAAGGAGAACTACAAACCACTGCTCAGTGAAATAAAAGAGGACACAAACAAATGGAAGAACATACCATGCTCATGGAGAGGAAGAATCAATATTGTGAAAATGGCCATACTGCCCAAGGTAATTTATAGATTCAATGCCATCCCCATTAAGCTACCAATGACTTTCTTCACAGAATTGTAAAAAACTACTTTAAAGTTCATATGGAACCAAAAAAGAGCCCGCATCTTCAAGACAATCCTAAGCCAAAAGAACAAAGCTGGAGCCATCTTGCTACCTGACTTCAAACTATACTACAAGGCTACAGTAACCAAAGCAGCATGGCACTGGTATCAAAACAGAGATATAGACCAATGGAACAGAACAGAGTCCTCAGAAATAATAGCACACGCCGGGCGCGGTGGCTCATGCCTGTAATCCCAGCACTTTGGGAGGCCAAGGCGAGCGGATCACAAGGTCAGGAGATCGAGACCACGGTGAAACCCCGTTTCTACTAAAAATACACAAAATTAGCCGGGCGCGGTGGCGGGCGCCTGTAGTCCCAGCTACTCAGGAGGCTGAGGCAGGAGAATGGCGTGAACTCTGGAGGCGGAGCTTGCAGTGAGCCGAGATTGCGCCACTGCACTCCAGCGTGGGCAACAGAGCGAGA
>NW_022159547.1:0-679 GCF_008728515.1 Papio anubis | reverse complement strand
AAAAAAAAAAAAAAAAAAAAAAAAAAAAAAAGAGGTCCCTATAATACATCCATGTGGGAAAAAATGCAGAGCTATGAAGGCGGGAGGAGTGAAACGCAAGTTGGCCCCCAGCACCCCTCCCCAGAAATCCCTTTTCCTCCTTACTCGAATATCCTTTTAGAAATATTCTTTCCGGCCTGGCAGGCATGGTGGCTCACGCCTGTAATCCCAGCACTTTGGGAGGCTGAGGCAGGAGGATCGCTTGAGCCCAGGAGATCAAGACTGCGAAGTAAAAACGGAGCTAGGTGTGGGAGCTCATGCCTGTAATCCCAACACTTTGGGAGGCCAAGGCAAGAGGATTGGCTGAGCCTAGGAATTAGAAACCAGCCTGGTATCTGAGCTGTGATCAAGTCACTGCACTCCAACATGGGTGACAGAGTGAGACGCTGTCTCAAAAAAAAAAAGTAATAATAGGCCGGGCACGGTGGCTCAAGCCTGTAATCCCAGCACTTTGGGAGGCCGAGACGGGCGGATCACGAGGTCAGGAGATCGAGACCATCCTGGCTAACACGGTGAAACCCCGTCTCTACTAAAAAACACAAAAAACTAGCCGGGCGAGGTGGCGGGTGCCTGTAGTCCCAGCTACTTGGGAGGCTGAGGCAGGAGAATGGCGTAAACCCGGGAGGCGGAGCTTGCAGTG
>NW_022159546.1:0-679 GCF_008728515.1 Papio anubis | reverse complement strand
ATCGTGTTAGCCAGGATGGTCTCGATCTCCTGACCTCGTGACCTGCCCGCCTCAGCCTCCCAAAGTGCTGGGATTATAGGTGTTAGCCACCATGCCTGGCCTTTTTTTTCAGACTGAGTCTTGCTCTGTCGCCCAGGCTGGAGTGCAATGGTGCAATCTCGGCTCACTACAACCTCCGCCTCCCAGGTTCAAGCAATTCTCCTGCCTCACCCTCCCCAGTAGCTGAGATTACAGACACCCACCAACACGCCTGGCTAATTTTTGAATTTCTGGTAGAAATGGGGTTTTGCCATATTGGCCAGACTGGTCTCAAACTCCTGACCTCAGGTAATCTACCTGCCTTGGCCTCCCAAAGTGCTGGGATTATAGGCATAAGCCAGGACGCCCAACCTATAGTACACTTGAACTTGTAATGCCTGTGTATAGCTACTGTACTCCAGCCTGGGCAACACAGCAAGACCTCATCTCTAACAAAATAAAATAAAACAAAACAACATAAAGATCATCCAGTTTGGGGAACAAAAAGAAAAAAGAATGAAGAAAAATGAACAAAGTCTGAGAGACCTTTGGGACACCATCAAGCACACTAACAAATACATACTAGGGGCCGGGCGCGGTGGCTCAAGCCTGTAATCCCAGCACTTTGGGAGGCCAAGATGGGCGGATCACGAGGTCAGGA
>NW_022159545.1:0-679 GCF_008728515.1 Papio anubis | reverse complement strand
TCCACCACCTAGAGATTATGGATACCATGATTATGGTCATTCTAGTCAGGATGAACGTTTCTCTAGGGATATATGTGCTATAATATTTTCTGGTTTTGTCAAATAGATTTTTATGTTGTTCCTGCTGACATTGGCAAACTTTTTTTTATTATTATACTTTAAGTTCTAGGGTACATGTGCACAACGTGCAGGTTTGTTACATATGTATACATGTGACATGTTGGTGTGCTGCACCCACTAACTCATCATTTACATTAGGTATATCTACTAATGCTATCCCTCCCCTCCCTGCCTTCCCACAATAGGACCCAGTGTGTGATGATCCCCTTCCTGTGTCCAAGTGATCTCATTGTTCAGTTCACACCTATGACTGAGAAAATGTGGTATTTGGTTTTCTGTTCTAGTGATAGTTTGCTGAGATTGATGGTTTCCAGCTGCATCCATGTCCCTACAAAGGACATGAGTTCATCCTTTTTTATGGCTGCATAGTATTCCACGGTGTATATGTGCCACATTTCCTTAATCCAATCTGTCACTGATGGATATTTGGGTTGATTCCATTTTTATGGCTGCATAGTATTCCATGGTGTATATGTGCCACATTTTCTTAATCCAGTCTGTCACTGATGGACATTTGGGTTGATTCCAAGTCTTTGCTATTGTGAATAGTGCCACAATA
>NW_022159544.1:0-27433 GCF_008728515.1 Papio anubis | reverse complement strand
TTTTCTATGAGAGTAAATCCCCTATCTTTATCATGGAGTGGTGGTAATACATTTCATGATGGAGTGTGGCCTGTCCTTCCTCTATCCAAGGACCACCACCACCCCACTCCCTGCTGCAGTAGATACTGTGCCCTATCAAACTCAGTGACTTCATCATTTCTCTAGGAGAACAAGTTCTGGCATGCATGCTGCTTCATTTTTGGGGGAGGGTGGTAATGAGAAATGGGTGATACACAATTATCTTTATACACAGTGTTCTCTATTTGTGCATGTGACAATCTTGTATTAATTCTTCAAGTCTCAAGTCACATACCATGTCTTAATGTGTAGCCTTTACTTACTCCCCCAGAGGACTTGGTGCTTCTTCCTTTGTGATCTGAAACCGATTTTAATGCAGTTTTACTGTTACAATAATTTGGGATCTAGAGAACAATGCCTGTTTCATTGACTCATATTGTACATTGCTCATTTTAGTTCTAAGACTTATAATGCATACTTTTTCAAAAAATCATCTAATCTTAGGTCATCCACAAACTAAAGCATTTATAACTCATGATGGATCCAGTGGAATGTATGAGAGAATCTACCATGGAATCCCTACGGTGGGCCTTCCTTTATTGCAGATCAACCTGATAATTTTGCTCACATGAAGGCTAAAGGGAAGCTGTTAGATTGGACTCAAAAACAATGTAAATTACAGATTTGCTCAATGCATTAAAAGCAGTCACTAATGACCCCACACAAATGTAATTTTTTTAACTTCATAGCGTGTATCCATACTTTCTCACATGAAGGCCAAAGGAGCTGCAGTGACTCTGAACATGAACACAGTGCTGAGTACATATAGTTTTTGCAACACCTAAAGGCCATGATCAATACATTATTGTATCACAATATTTTTTGTTTGTTTGGTTGGTTTAGTGAAAACATTTGTCAGAGGTTTTAGGATAGTGCATAAGTTCTAAAATAGCCAAAAAGCAAAATAAGAGGAATTGCTAAAAAATGATAACAGAAGGATTATAAGGAAGATTGAGGACAAAGTTGAAGCAGAAAGCCATAAATACTATTACAGTACTGACTAATTTTCAACTCACTTATGTTGTCTTTCAGCATGAGAACTCATCAAATGCTCATTTTAAAATATTTTTCTGTGTATATTGAAGGTATACAAAATGATATTATGGAATTAAAATACATATTTAAAAAGTTATCATAATAAAGCAAATAAACATATTCATGATCTCATATTAGTTATTCATTTCTTTTGTTTTTAAAGCTTTCCTAAGATGATTTATTTTCAGAAATCAGCTTGACATAATCAATCTGTAATTCCCATTATATTTAATGTTTTACAGATTTTTACACTACATTTTGATCCCATCATTGATAACTTGTAAACAAGTAGAGCTTTCAAATTTGCCTTTTAAAAATGATTGAAAAAAGGAGATATTAGTATAAATGTAGCCATTTCTTTGTTCTCACAGTGGTGGTTGATTTGCTTATATTTGGAAGAAATATGAAATCAAAAAATAGTTGGCTTGAAAGAGATAAGTTGGAATATTTCTGTTTAACAGCCAAATTGTATGAAACCAGAAATATGTGATTTAAAAATTATTTCAGCACATTAATTTCAGTTATGCTATTACTATTATATTAGTAATAGCAATAATTTTTAATAAACATAGCACAGGTATTGAAAAATGAAGATAATTTTTAATTAGTTGATACATACTGAATGTGTGTGACACACATTGTATTGGTTCTTTGTATTATATAACCCAATTGTATGAAAAAAATGTATCAGAATTAGTGCCCTCTTCTGAAAAACACAGTTCCCCCCACTGTGTTTTTAAATAACAAGGAGAGAAGTTACTTCCATTGCTATTGCTACAGTGCCATGCTTTAGCACTTTTTGGTTTTGACTTGGTAAGCGATGTACTTACATGCATCCTTACTCTTTGTCTATTAGTCCATAATTATTTCAACACTAGAAATAAACGGAACCACAGCACCTCAAAGTAAAATATTGAAAGCCACTTAGACTCTAAAATCCCAATACAAGAAAAAGAGTAATAAGAGTGAACATTTATTGACAATCACTTTATGATGAGAATAATTCTACCAAGTATTCTGAGAATCATTACATGACGACTCACGATAATCAGGCAAGAAAGATACAATTCTTATTCATTCAATTTAACAATAAAAAAACTTGGAACAGATAACATTTTTTTTAAAAAGGACCAGTAGATAGCAGGTTAGGATTCAAACTAAGACCATCCACTTTCAAACTTTTAACCATGAATCCACTGATGTAATGTTAATATCAACTCTTGGTCAGTGCCAACTTCTTACGAGTTTTTCCCTGACATGAACCTGACGTCGTCAGATTTGTCTGTCATCTCTAGACTTTGATATTATTTTGAAACTTGTACTTCAGGTCCATTAAATGTTTTTAACTAGATAATTCAATTTCTGTACTCTCAAATGATTTTTTTTAACCCTTTGAACATACCTGTTTTCAATTTCTAGGCTACAAATAATTGTTCTCTCTTAAATTATCCCTTCTCATCTTGAAATCTTATGGATGAAATAAATTCTAGTCCATAAACCAAAATCTCTATAACCACCATGAAATAAAATATTTTATTTTTCATCCACTTTTATGGGGCACTCATTTTTAACATCTACACAAAAATTTCACATATTTATCTTTTCTGGTTCATTATATAAGTTGATGTCTATTTGATTTTCCATTAACTGTAAAAAGAATGTGATGTAGTTATCAATCATTTATTATGATCAGTCTCTGAAGCCCTTGGACCAAAAACTCTCCAGGACTGAGTTTGTCATGCACCGCAATGGAGCCAAGTACCTGCTGCCACCTACCCACAACCTCACCTGGTTGCAGTACTGCTCTATGGATGTGCTGGCCTACATGGCAATTGTTACTCTCTTTGTCATAATATGTTGCTTGATTACCAACTGTTTGTTAAGGCAAGATAGGAAGAAAAGAGAGTAGATCTGTTTGAGATCTAAGGCAGGCAGGCATGATGCAGAAAATCATGCCATTTAATGCCACCACTATGTATCAAGGTATGGACTAAATTCTTTACTGCATTTTACAAGACCTGTGCCTTCTTGATTTGTTTGAAATGTTTAGTCTTTGTTAAACATTAAGCAATGTACAAAGTTAATTTCAGAAAACCTGTCATAATTCACTTTTAATGCTTATCTATGTATATTTTTAAACTGAAAATAAAATGAGATTCACTAGAAATTCAGTCTGTTTACTTGAGAAGGCTAGAAAAACTAACTATATTTAGCATTTTAAGAAATCTTTTGTTTTATTTATATATTTATAGAATGTATAATAAATTCATATATTTTAAATATTATACTTTTTATAATGTATAATAAATATATTTATTTATTGTATTTTTATTGTTTTATTTCAAGTTCAGAAGTATATGTGCAGGATGTGCATGTTTGTTGCGTAAGTAAAGAACCCTCTTCTATATAAACAAATGCAATTATATGCAATGTATGTGCCTGTCAAAAAAAAGAAAAATTGAGCAAGATCCTTGTTAAAAATTGCAAGACAAATTTTATTTTGACTACTGAAGTAGGGGTTAGAGACCGCAGTATGAACTGAGTTCAACTCCAACTAAGACAAAGGTTAACTGAGACTTTTAAAGAAAATCTGTTTACGAATAAAATGGGAGTATGAGGAAATAAAAATAAGGGAACCAAAAAGAGAGTAGTGGGCTATATGGAAATAGAAAATTACATAAAAATTAAGTGTAAAATGATTGATAATTAGACAACCTGAGTTAGACTGGGTAATTTTACAGTTTGACAGGATCACATTTTACTGAGCAAAGCCTCAGCATCAAGGCCAGGGTCACCTTCCAGGACAAATCCATTACATAGCACACATACAAGCTGGAGTAAACTTGGCCAACTCTCTTAGCATACTGTTTAGGCAAGTTTTTGTGTTAAATGGGTGTTTCCAATTAATATCGTTCATGAAATACAAAATATTTTCTCATGAAAATTTTCTATATTTCAAAACTCTAGATGGTCATAACTGGCTTTCTACGTAAAACTATGCAACCTGGTAAAATCTTTGGTTAGAAAGACTGAAGATATTTTCCATATGAGACCTTGAATATGCTTGAGTTACTATTTTTGCTTTAGTACTGACAATTTGAAATTGGATAGTAATACACAAAAGAAAAGGAGAGGCTAATTCCTTTTAGTTAGGAATTATAGATATGGTCCAGCAAGTTTAGTCCAGTCCCTCTGGATTATAATGTTACATGATTTCTCTCCTGCAATAAGATCTCACATTTCTTGCCCTCACCTTGTCAAGTATGATATTTCCTACTACTTTAATACATGGAATACTGAGGATATACAAACCAGAAATGTATATAATTATTTTAGTTATTCTCTTCTCATAACATATCAAAAACTAAATTGTAGGTGGAATAAAGAGCCAAATATCACATGCAACAATTTTTAAAGTCTATGCTGGAGAAAACGTAGTAAATGGCAAAAAGCTCTCCAATACCTACATTCAAATATTGCTCATTACAGCCTTTGGACTGAGAACAAGGTTTGCAAAACAAATAACAGAGAAGAAGAGAACCAACTTAAGAGCAGTTCTTCTGTCTGACAAGAGTTGTGTCTAAAACAGTTGAAAGAAAGAGAGGCATAATGATTATTTCTGACACATGAAATAGATTTTTACAGTACTCTTCTCTAGGAGAAAATGTTGTAGCAATAATTGGTAATAAAATGAATTCTAGAAAAGAAATATACACTAAGTATTTTACTTTATTAAACTTTGAATATATCGTCATGTCACTAGAAAAAAAAATAGCAAAATACAAGAAAAAAAGTGTAATGTATTAGTGCTATTATAGAAATGTCTTCTTTATAAAAGGGGAAACCTTATAGATAAATATTAGCCTGGGGAAATAATGTTACTCAACGTGTACTACACAAACTAAATTTTAGTCTATTTATATTTTTTTAATGAAACAACTTCTGAAAATGCATCAAGGAACTTGCCAAAATAGATCTTCTTTCTAATTCATAGACCATATAGCCAGATACAGAAATATTTGTCTATTCATGAGTTATCAAAGAATACTTTCATTTGTTTTCATATTGAGACAACTTTTCACATAAAATAATATGTACACATATAGTTAGGAATGTATGTGAATATGAAGGTTTACTTGATAGAGACTCATAAAATCACATAGTATATGAAATTCCAAAAATTTCAATATTTTGCATGTGTCTATTTCTTTGAGATTGATTCTAAAAGCTTTTAAATATCTCAGGAGTTAACAAAATTTAAACACAGAAACTCTAGTCATCAGGAATCGCTGAATTGAAATAACATTCTTCATCCTCGTGATAATCTTTTTCTATAAAATTTTGAATATGCTGCTTAAAGACTGGAATATCAAACACCACAGAAGTTGAAGACAAAAATAACATAATTTTGATTTTAATGCTGAAAGTAACATATGAAGCTGATTCTATCTATGTCAAGGACAAATGGTTTACGTAGTTTTCTGAATTAATATCTATGCAGAAGGCAATGTTTCTTAAAAGATAAAACAAATGTGCTAATTAGAAGTTTCTTTCTTATATTCTTTAAGTATATTCTTTAATAGACTTAAATATATTCTTTAACATACAAATTCTTAAAACCCAATAATAATTGTAAAAATTACTGAATAACAGTAAAGAGTAGGGTCTTAGAAGGGATGTGTCTTCCAGCATCTAACACCTCACAACCGCTCCAGTGTTCTCTATTGATGAAGCTTAACATTCAACTAGCTGGCAAAGGAGGAATGTTTACAGGATTCTGATTCAGTATCATAAAGTTATATTAGCACCCAGGGGACAATAAATTGAAAACTTCTAAAGCATAAATTTTCAAATTTTTCATTCGCTATCATTCTGAAAGTTGTGTTCGTTCTGACATTGAATCTTGGAAAAATTTGGTTGAGTAGGAGGCATGGCTTTCCTTTGAAAATAACATTATTGAAAGTGGGGACATGGAAAGGTTCTGAGAAAGATGACGTAGAGTTGGCCCCTGGGTTCACCACCCCCCTGGTGGTCACTTCCCTAATGTCCAAATGTATAATAAGAATTGACATACTAGCAAGTTGGATTTTTTATTTCAGTAGTAGCTAACTCAGACTTGGTTAGAGGAAGTTTTGTTGTGCTGGACCCATGCATACCCTTAGCCCATCACCACTCTATTCATAGTCCCAACAAATCAACACTGGAGTAGCCAGGTATTTGGTGCTTTACCTATAATGGATATTAACCGTCACCAATTCAAAGCATATCAAGATGTCTCATTGATTTCATTGCAAGTTCCTAATTATTAGTCTGATTAATCACTTTTTGGGTTTATGATCCAGTGAGAATTTCATTCATGTACTGTATTGATTTTGTCAAGTGACATTTTTCTATCGATTCGTCTTTGGTATAGAGACTTTATTTAAGGATGAATTTGTTCTTCATAAGAGATCTAGAATCCTGACTCATCATGACAGTGGCTCAGAGTGATTGTCTAAAATAAGATTGATAAAGGTCAGATAAACAAGTAAAAGTTAATGAATAATCTTCAGTCAGATAAGGTGAACTTTGCTGTTGGATTAATCCATCATAATGAGGACATGCAGGTTGCAAGAGTTAACACAGAATGGAAAAAACTTGAGACAAACACACTGAATCAGGTTATAAATGTTTGAACAAAGCATATAATGACTAGTTAAGACCAAGAAAACAACTAGAAACAAGAGAGCTTTGGAAAAATACAGGTAATCAGGAAATTTCTAATGTAAGGTGTTAACAAGCAATGCTTTTAGGTTTTAATCTGTTTACTGACAATTTCTAGAGCATTAGGTGATGCCTCTTGGGGGCTCTGTCAGTCAAGCATTTAGTTTCATTTTATTTTGTGTAATCAACCATCATTTCATATATAATTAGGGAGCACATTTCTGATTTCAGAAATTCTGATTTTTTAAATTCATCCTTCTCACTTCATCCCATTCTTGTTTTATATTAGTGATGCTTACATCTCTGAACATTTGAATCATGCTTATTTAAAAATCTCATTTTGTCCAGGCATGGTGGTTCACATCTGTAATCCCAACACTTTGGGATGTTGAAATGGGAGGATTGACCCCAGGAGTTTGAGATCAGCCTGGATAACATAATGAGAACTCATCACTACAAAAAATTAAAATACTAGTTGGGTGTGGTCTCATGCACCTGTGGTCCCAGCCACTTGGGGGACTGAGGTGAAAGCATCATTTGAGTTTCAGAGGTTGAGGCTGAAGTGAGCTGTGATCACACCACTGCACTCCAGGCTGGACAGCAGAGTGAGAGTCACTTGAGCTTGGTAGGTTGAGGCTGCAGTGAGCCCTGAACACACCACTGCATTTCATTCAGCCTGGACAATGGAATAACACCTTATCTTAAAAAATATATATGTATATATTTGTATATATAAAAATAAAATATATATATATATTTGTGCATATATATTTGTATATATAAATATATATATTTGTATATATATTTGATTTTATATATATATATATATAAAATCAAAGCCTCATTCTGATTGTGTCCTCTATCTACAATCGTTGGGTGAAAATCTTCCAACTGCGTATCACTGGTTATTTCCTCATACGGTTTTCTTCAGGAAATCTTCAACATGTGTTGATTTCTGCAATATCCCTACAGTATTCTCTATTGTAAGAGAATCCCTTCACAATATTTAAAATTGCCTCTGCTGCAGTCTAGGGAGACCTCCAGTTACACACATATTTTATTTTATTTTTTAACGAAAGTCACTGCACTCTGTAAATTTTTGTTCCTTACTTCAAGGTACTATGTCTCATTTGGTTTCCTCCCAAAAGTCACTTTTTCATAGTTTTCACAAGCATCTATTCATAGAATTCCCTCCAATTTTAACAATTGGTGGACATTCTTCCTTCATTTTATACTAGGCTATATATGCTTTTTGACATCATTTTTTAATGCATGTATATGTGTCTGGAGCAGAATAAGTTGGAAAAAGTTGAGTCACTTATGATCACCTCAGTATACTATGTCATTTAATTTATTTGAGTCTAGTTTTTAGGACACCTATTTCATATATAAAAATCCATGAGTAAATATTTTAAAATGCTTAATGAATGATTCAGTAGTTGTAAAAATATAAATTCACACAATTTTTAGGATTTTTTGTGTTTTTAATGTCCATATGTAATGAATTTCATAGTTGCTTAGTCTTCTGTTGACCAAATAAATAGCTTAAATTTGTGGAATTTTGAGACATCACTGCAAATAATTGGACATTCTTATTAAACCATGGTCCCTCCCCTTGAAATGTGGCAAGACTTCTGGCTTGCTCAGCAAATAAATTATAGTGAAAGTGACAGCATAATTTTGAAGACTGTTTTAGAAAAGGCAGTACATTATCTCTGTCTCTCTGTCTCTGTCTGTCTGTCTCTGTCTTCTACTTATACTTTTTCCTCTCTTTCTTTCTCCTTCTCCCTCTTTCTCTTTTTCTCCCTGTATACACCTTGGAGTTCAGTGTCACACACAAAGTCCTGTTGATAAAGGACAATTTCAAGGAGAGATGCAAAGAGGAGACTAAGAAGTCATGATTATTCGGTCTCACAGGAATTCAAGTCTTTTGACATCAACCACCATGTATGTGAATGAATGACCTTCAGATGATTACATCCATATGAAAGTAATGGCCTGAGAAACACTGTGTATGACCAACCTGACTGAGGCTACCCAACACTCATGCTATGGGAGTTGTAATAAAATGCTTGCTGTTTTCAAAATACCGACAATTGAGGGTAGTTTGTTATAAAGTGATAAATAATTGCAAAGATATTTCTTTATTGTATTATGTTTAATATACTTTAAGTTCTGGGATACATGTGCAAAACGTGCAGTTGCTACATATAGGTATACCATGTGCCATGGTTGTTTGCTGCACCCATCAACCTGTCACCTATAGTAGATATTTCTGCTAATGCTATTCTTTCCCTAGCCCTCCACCTCATGACAGGCCTCATTTTGTGATGTTCCCCTCACTGTGTCCATGTGTTCTCATTGTTCAACTCCCACTTATGAGTGAGAACATGCAGTGTTAGGTTTTCTATTATTGTGATAGTTTGCTAGAATGATGGTTTCCAGCTTCATCCATGTGTCCTGCAAGGACCCTGTACTCATCCTTTTTATGTGTGTAGTGATACCATAGTATATATGTACAACATTTTCTTAATCCAGTCTATCACTGATGGAATTTGGGTTTGTTCCAAGTCTTTCTACTTGTGAACAGTGCCACAATAAACAAATGTATGCATGTATCTTACAGAATGATGTACAATCCTTTGGGTATATGCCCAGTAATGGGATTGCTGGGTCAAAGGGTATTTCTAGTTCTAGATCCTTGAGCAATCACCACACTGTCTTCCACAAAGGTTGAACAAATTTACACTCCCACCAACAGTGTAAAAGCATTCCTATTTCTCCACATCCTTTCCAACATCAGTTGTTTCATGACTTTTTAATGATCAGCATTTTAACTGGTGTGAGATGGTATTTCATTGTGGTTTTGAATTGCATTTCTCTAATGACAAGTGATAATGAGCTTTGTTTCATATTTTTGTTAGTTGTATACATGTTTTCTTTAGAGAAGGGTCTGTTCATATCCTTCACCCACTTTTTGATAGGGTTGTTTGGTTTTTTTCCTGGTAAATTTGTTTAAGTTCTTTGTAGATTCTGAATATTAGCCCTTTGTCAGGAGGATAGATTACAAAAATTTTTCCCATTCTGTAGGTTGCCTGTTCACTCTGATGATACTTACTTTTGCTATGCACAAGCTCTTTAGTTTAATTAGATCCCATTTGTCTATTTTGGCTTTTGTTACTATTGCTTTTGCTGTTTTAGTCATGAAGCCTTTCCCACACCTGTGTCCTAAATAGTATTGCCTAGGTTTTCTTCTAGGATTTTTATGATTTTAGGTCTTACGTTTAAGTCTGTAGTCCATCTTGAGTTAATTTTGTATAAGATGTACAAAAGGGTTCCAGTTTCAGTTTTCTGCATATGGCTAGCCAGTTTTCCCAGCACCATTTATGAAATAGGGAACGTTTTCCCCATTGCTTGTTTTTGTCAGGTTTGTCAAAGATCAGATGGTTGTATATGTGTGGTGTTATTTATGAGACCTCTGTTCTGTTCCATTGGTCTATATATCTGTTTTGGTACCACTACCATGCTGTTTTGGTTACTGTACAATTGCAATATGGTTTTAAGTAAGGTACCATGATGCCTCCAGCTTTGTTCCTTTTGCTTAGGTTTGTCTTGGTTCTGCAGGCTTTTTCTTGTGGTTCCATAATATTAAGTTTAAGTAGTTTTTGCTTTTTCCAATTCTGGGAAGAAAGTCAAAGATAGCTTGATGTTAATAGCATTGAATTTATAAATTACTTTGGGCAGTATGGCCATTTTCATGATACTGACTCTTTCTATCCAAGAGCATGGAATGCTTTCCATTTATTTGTGTCCTGTCTTATTTTCTTAAGCAGTAGTTTGTAGTTCTCCTTGAAGAGAACTCCTAAGTAAGTTAATGATCATAGATATTTTATTCTCTTTGTATCAGTGTGAATGGGAGTTCTCTCATGATTTCAGGTCTCTAGTTTTAATTATTATTATTATTCTTGGTGTATAGGAATGTTTGTGATTTTTGCACATTGACTTTTTGTCCTGAGACTGCAGAAGTTGCTTATCAGCTGAAGCAGATTTGGGGGCTGAGACAGGGGTTTTTCTTAACATATAATCATGTCATCTGCAGGGAGACAATTTGACTTCCTCTTTTCTATTTCAGTAACATTTATTTCTTTATCTTGCCTGATTTCCCTGTACAGAACTAACAAATACTGTTTTGAATAGAAGTAGTGAGAGAAGGCATCCTTCTCTTTCACCGATGTTGAAAGGGAATGCTTCCAACTTTTGCCCATTAAATATGATATGGGCTGTGGGTTTGTCATAAGTAGCTCTTATTATTTTGAGATATGTTCCATCAATACCTAGTTGATTGAGAGTTGTTAGCATGAACTGGTGTTTAATTTTGTCAATAGCCTTTTCTGCATTTACTGAGATAATTTTTTTTTCCATTGGTTCTATTTACGTTATGGATTATGTTTTTTGATTTTCGTATGTTGAACCAGCCTTGCATCCCAAGTATGAAGCCAATTTGCTTGTGGTGGATAAGCTTTTTGATGTACTGCTGGATTTGTGTTGCCAGCGTTTTATTTAGGATTTTCACATCGATCTTCATCAGAGATATTCACCTGAAATTTCTTTTTTTTGTTGTGGTTCTGCCAGGTTTTGGTGTCAGGATGATGCTAGCCTCATAAAATGAGTTAGCGAGGATTCCTTCTTTTTCTACATTTGGAATAGTTTCAGAAGGAATATTACCATCTCCTTTTTGTACCTCTGGTAGAATTCAGCTGTGAATCCATCTGGTCCTGGACTTTTTTTGGTTGGTAGGCTATTAATTACTGCCTCAATTTCAGAAGTTGTTTTTTCTTTCTCCTTTCTTGATGCTGTTAGGGCTTTAATTATGAAATAAGATGAATTCATTTGACTATCTTTGATTCTAGTCCACTCCTAGGTCTTAGAGGAGTCCCTTCTGATTACTTTCTCCATGACTGTGTGTCTTTTGTTAATTGTTCTGACCATCTGTCCTCCTCAGGAAGAGGCAATAAATGGCACACAAAACCATACCTTTGGCCTATCAGTCCTTATCTGCTGTCTTTGCGCTTCCTGAAGCTCAGATGAAAGTGGGAATGCTAGGTGGGTTGGAATCTCTTGCAGATGTGGTCCATCTGGCTATGGAAGGTGGGGACAAGTGAAGTTATTTGCCATGCTGTCGATGTATTACTAGGGCAATAGGAGCCTGCACCGCCTAGTGACAAGTGGCAGTGGTGGGTGGAATGTCACACATCCTGCCATACGAGTGCTTCCTGGGGTAACAGGAGGCTGCACACTTTACCTGAACTCACACTAAGCAAGATTACTGGGCTAGAAGCTCTATTAGGTATTACCTGCCTGGTTACCAGTGACAGGTTCAGGTGGAGCATGCTCTGCTGTTCAGGTGTTTCCTGGTACAATAGGAATCTGAGCCCTCCAGCTGAGTTCACACAAAAAGGAGGCCACTTGGCTGGAAGCTCTAGCAAGCATTGCCCATCTGGCTAACAGCAGAAGAATGGGTGAGGTTGTGTGCCATGCCATCTGGGTGTTTCCTGGGACAACAGGAAGCTGCACCCTTCTCTACATTCAAATAGAAGTAAAACTGCCGGGCCAGAAGCTCTAGCAAGGATGATAGTAATACAACTTGATCTCTGTGATCTAATTACAGCATATGGAGGATGCTCATCCATATAGTCCATGACACTATTAAATCTTTCTGTTCTTTATTGGAATATAGTCCCATTCATTGGCCACACTACTAGCCTAGTGTCCAATCAAAGTCTTTCATCATTTACTATCATATGCTTACCATGCCTCATTAAGTATATCTTCTATATCTGAATTTCATATAGCTTAAGTACTTGTGTTTACTTTGCATTCATGGTTAACTTTCATAAACCATCCATGTATTGTTCAAATTAGTGATTCATATTCAAAATAGTCTTTATATTATCAGCTATTCATATGTATTATCAGCTAATTAGTGAGGGTCCACATAGGTAAAGTGATGTAAAATATTTGTTTCTCACAAAACCACCATTGTAATTTTGAGCTTTGTGTGGAATGACAGAAAGTGTGCGTATGTTGTGTAAAACCTGTCTTGTAGCTTTTGGTGTGAATTAGAAACTTTAAAAACAATCGGTGTTTGTGGTAGAAGTGATACAGTCATACTGTAATGTGGCCAAGCATGATCTGACTTTTGTATATAGCATAGTAGTAATGTGCATGGCCCTCACATAAGAGGAACAGTTAAGGGGTGATTGTATAATATTCGTTAACCCCTTCAACAACAATATATATTTTATTTTTGCAGTTTATCTCATATTAAGTGTTATTCACTATATACAAGGACATACTTCTGAGAATCTGTTGTCAGATTAGGTCTAGAATACTACAAAGCAAAACAAATATTGCAACTGAAGTGAGTCACACAATCCTTGCTCTCAAATAGGTTTATAAGGCTATAGAAAAGAGTCTGAGTACTCTGACACAATGCTGTAGTGTATTCAAAGTACTGCGATAATATTAAGTCTATAACAGTACATACCTTGGGAATTATGAAATATCTGATCCTTAATCCCTGTCTCAAAGAGTGTTAATGGTCATCTAGAATCTTCAGTGAGCTGCACACTTTTTTTGATGGAGCAGTTTTGCATCAATGTTGATGGTTGGATAACCTTTTATGGTGAGTGAGCTTGCTAGCAGTGTGGCATGGCGTGGTGACAATCCCTTCCCTATTAAAAATACAGACATTACACATGGCATTGTAGCAACATACATGTAATCCCAGCTACTTGGGTCACAGAGGCACAGATTTTTTTGAACCAAGCATGTAGACGTTGTCAGATGAGCTGATTTTACACCATTGCAGGATCTTGCTTTCAGCAACTGGAATTAGACTCCGTCTCAAACTCTAATGCTGCTTTATAAAGTAAGTCTCTCAATGACTAATACTTCTAAATCTCCTGCTTGTCATTCAACAATGTTAGCATAACGTGGCTATCACCAGGAGTAGATTCCATCTCAAGAAACAAGTTTCTTTGCTCTTCCCTAAGAAGTAACTCCTAACTTATTTGTTTTATCATGCAATTTCATCAATTCTGTTACATCATTAAGTTCCACTTCTAATTATAGTTATCTTTCTAGTTTTATTATATTTGCAGTTACTTTATCCGTGGAAGTTTTATTATAGAACCAACAGGTTCATATGTTTACTGTCCAATAATAGTCCGATTACACTGAAACATCAGGTTTGGCAGCAAAGAAGGAGTTTAATATTTGCAGGACACTGAGCAAGGAGAGGAGAAGAGAATCTCAAATCCAGCTCCTTAAGGAGCTCTGGGCTGGAGGTTTTAAGGAGATCATAGATGGTGATGGACTGAAAAATTGGGGTAATTGATTGGTTAGGGTAATAGGGACAAAGTTATCAGAGCAAGAAACAACATTATTTGCTGAGTCAGTTCCTTGTGGGGTCCTCTAGATCAGCTGGCATCAGTGAAGTCCCTCAGATCAGCTGGCATCAGTGAGGTCCTTCAGACCTGCTGAGTCAGTAGTTTTATCAGTGTGCTGGACCTGAAGGAATACCTCAGAAGGAAAGTTCATCATTTCATAATGCTTAAGTTATTATCTATAGAAGAGTTAAGAGGAACTACAATCTCGTAACAAAGTCTGCATAATTCCACGACAATAGCCAAATAACTATGAGGAAGTGAGTCAGAGAACAAGCAAACCTAATGATTAATGCTGAATGTACTACAAGCTTGATTTACTTTTCTCTTTTTCTCTCTTTATCTTTGATTACCTTAACAAAGTTTATAAAGATAGTGACATCTTCACACTCTCAATATCTTACATGATGGTTGTGAGAATCAACATGTATATGCTATATCATAAATGAACATTTAAAATATTATGCTACATAACAGAAACCAGTCACGAAATACCACATATTGTATGATTCCGTGTATTAAAAATTGTCCAGAATAGGTAAATCTATAGAGAGAGAAATTCAATTAGTAATTACCCAGCACAGGGGAAATGCAGAAACTAGAGGTGAAGAGGAAAAGGCTAAAGGCTATAGGACTTATTTTGAGGAGATTCAAGGGCTGTCAAATAGATTGTTGTGGTAGATGCACAGTTCTGTGAATATACTATGAAACATTAAATTTTACACAATAATTGATAAATTGTATGATATTTAAATTATATGTCAACAAAGGGTACAAAAATATATGGACCATGTTTCGTCATTTTATCTTTAGTTCTGTGTCAAATGAACTGTAGAAACATGACCTTTCACTGCTACAATTCTGGACACTCTTCTAAAATATCTTGCGTAAGACGGATGGCATGCCCATACAAGATCCTTGATATTAGCTGAAGGGTAGCACTCATAAACATAAACGCGAAATTAATCACATCTTTGTAAACAGGTCATTTACCTTCATTTGTCTCCTTGCCATCCACATGCTCGAAATGTTGATTTAATGATATTGTATGTACTTTGAAGTATAATGGTTACATTTTTAACTTCTTGGCTAATTTATCATTGATATAACCATGAGAAATGACAGAAAGGAACAGCAAGTGGAAACAAGCATTGCATTGCACCAGGATGTTCAGAAATGGACTTCAGTAATTCTGCTAATACAACCGGAGCTTTTACTAGCTCTGGGAGTTGTGGAAAGGTGCTGGTGTGGGCGGCAGAATATAGCCATTGGATGAATATGAAGACAATCCTGGAAGAACTTGTCCAGAGAGGTCATGAGGTGACTGTCCTGGCATCTTCAGCTTCCATTCTTTTTGATCCCAACAACTCATCCGCTCTTAAAATTGAAGTCTTTCCTACATCTTTAACTAAAATTGAATTTGAGAATATCTCCATGCAAGAGGTTAAGAGATGGATAGAACTTCCAAAAGATACATTTTGGTTATATTTTTCACAAATGCAAGAAATCATGTGGAGGTTTGGTGACATAATTAGAAATTTCTGTAAAGATGTGGTTTCAAATAAGAAATTAATGAAGAAATTACAAGAGTCAAGATTTGATGTCATTTTTGGAGATGCTATTTTTCCCTGTAGTGAGCTGCTGGCTGAGCTATTTAACATACCCTTTGTGTACAGTCTCCGCTTCACTCCTGGCTACATTTTTGAAAAGCATTGTGGAGGATTTCTTTTCCCTCCCTCCTACGTACCTGTTGTTATGTCAGAATTAAGTGATCAAATGACTTTCATGGAGAGGGTAAAAAATATGATCTATATGCTTTCTTTTGACTTTTATTTCCAAATGTATGACATGAAGAAGTGGGATCAATTTTATAGTGAAGTTCTAGGTAAGTATTTTTTTTCAATCTGTAACTTATTTGTCTCTTTGAAACAGAGCTTATATAAAGCCATAAAGTCAGGGTAGTGGGGTTTTGGTAAGTGAATTTATAAAATGAAAATACAGGATGATCTATCAATCTCACAAGTATTATAGAAAAGCTTAAATTACAGGGTCAGTTAAAACTGTGTGGCCATGTTTCACACAGAAAACCCCAGGAAATCATAAACCTATGTATCAATGCCTCTAAGACTTTAAGTAATTACTCATCTGTTTTAGTATACATTGTTTTACATCTTAAAATCTGTAAAACCCATCAAATAACATCTTACTGAATGCATAGATTTAGAATGAGTAGTTACACATTTTTCTACAACTATCTATATAACTGCCAAAATTATTTTTTCTGTAAAGCTTGGTTTTCTTATTTAGAAATCAAATGATATTCCCATGTTACCAGAAGTTTTCCTTCACAGTAGAGAGAGAGAATGTCTATATCTCTGATGCAAAAATCATTAAAGATAATTTGAAGTTTCTAATGTTTCTATACTCTTTCATTAAAGAATTGGAAACCATTCATTTAGAGACCAATCATCTTATTGGAATGTGAAGGTTGTTATGTCTACATAGTTGCTTTTCAAACTATGTCTCTTTATTAAAAGATATAAGACAGATTAAGGTTGAGTACAAATCTTTATTTCAATAATTTCTCAAAAATTTCTAGCTATAATTTACAAATATATTTACTTAAAGATAATATTATTAAGATCTTACCTTCAATCTAAAAGAGTACAAAGTTTTCATCCATAGTCTCCACATAGTCCACAGTTCACTTGAAGAACCAAAGATAAAAGGATTGGCTTAATGAGTTGTGTAAACTAGACTATTTCTTAGAAAATTATTTTTATGGGTACAGTAGAGTTAATTGACTATGGAGCTCAAAGAGTTGTTTAAATGTCCATATGCTACTATTGAAGCTTTAAAAAGAAAAGAAATTGGTGTTTAATTCTCTGTGGCTTATTTTAATAATTATTTATGATTGTGAGTATACTGATGTGACATTAGAGATGTAGCTTAACCTCACAATTCTCCTACTATTTTCTTAAAATATTCATGGGCAAAATCAAAAATACATAAATTAAGTTATGTCTGTAAATGAACATATGTATATATTTTTCAAAGCACAGACGCTTTTGCCTATATTTTTGCCTTCATTTTTCTAACCCCTTTCAGAAAATAACCTAATGTAATTATCTTGTGTCATCCACCTTTTCTTTTCTTTTCCTTGTCAGGAAGACCCACCAGATTATCTGAGACAATGGGGAAAGCTGACATATGGCTGGTCTGAAACTCCTGGAATTTTCTGCTTCACATCCACTCTTACCAAATGTTGATTTTGTTGGAGGACTCCACTGCAACCTGCCAAACCCCTACCTAAGGTAAACGTACCTGTTATTGGTTTTGCCTGTTGGTTTTGAATTTTCAGTAGAATGATTCTACAGTCTTCATTCAGAGTGTTTGACTTACACTGAAAGAAAGATGGGAAGTGGGTGGGGTAAAGCAGATACTAATTAGAACTCATGTACATAGTGATACCATCACACGTATGTGAGTTTTATGAGTACTACTAATAGAGGGGAATACTAAGAAGACTTCAAAAATAGAGTTGGTTGAATTAAAGTCTTCATTATTTAACACCTAAGAAGGTATTGATCATTCATTCAAATAATATTTACAAAGGGATTAGCACAAAACACAGGTAAGTGCACAATTTTCAGTGAAAATAATGGACACAGTTTCTGTCCCCACATACCTTACATTCTACTTGAAAAGATAGAATATGTGCAAGTAATAAAAATTACACAAAAACTATTATCTCAAGGAAAAACCCAATGACAAGAAAGCATCAGTGGAGATAATAGAAAGTATCCTGGAGTCACTGATTACTAAGATGAGAGCTGAACAATACACAGGAATAAGTAAAAGAATGATGGGGAGAGATAGACAAAAGAAGGAAAACAGGTAAAGTCATCAGGATAGTTCTCAAGTCCTCAGGTTTTATTTGCAGGGAGAGACTAAGAATCAGATGATGCTGAGAGGCAAATTAGAGCCAGATACATATTAGGAGTTGAAATATTTTTTAAGCACATTGAAAAGCTGTGAAAAAGAGTTAAGAAAGAAAGCTATATGAAAAGATTCTCTTCTTTAAGAAGAGCTTTCAAGATATTCAATGATTAAATTGCAGGAGGGTCAGAATAAAAAGCCAGCCATTCAGGAAATTTTGCATGGATTCAGGTAACAGATGATGGAGAAGTGGACGAGTATGTTGATGGAAATGATGATACCTACATTTAAAAAATAGTGACAAATTTATGTTGTGTTGTGTGGAAAAATATTAACACAGGAAAACACTTCAAATGTCTCTGACCTGTAGTCAGTTACTCAGAGATAGTATTTATTTTGCAATTATTGTTATTTTGCTATTATTACTAATAGTACTAATTACTTAACATGTGCAGGTCACTTGAGATATCATTCTTCATTTAATAGAGCCAGATTTTTCAGTACATCAAAATTATATTATCTTGCAAAGTCATAGTTGACAGACACCATGTGGACTTGATTAAAACTAGACATATCAGTTTATCAGTTTTGACAGTAAGATGAGCTATCAGGAGAACCCGCTCCTGATGTTTAACGTGGATTCTTTTCTATTTCCTAAGTGTCTCGGCTGGGTTGAGAAATAAAGAGAAAGAGCACAAGAGAGAGAAATTTAAAGCTGGGTGTCCGGGGGAGATATCACATGCCATCAGGATCCGTGATGTTCCCGCAAGTTTTTATTAGGGATTTTCAAAAGGGGAGGGAGTGCCCAAATAGGATGTGGGTCACAGAGATCACAGACTTCACAAGGTAATAAAATATCACAAAGCAAATGGAGGCAGGGCTAGATCACAGGACCAAGAATGAGGTAAAATTAAAATTGCTAATGAAGTTTTGGGCATTGTCATTGATAACATCTTATCAGGAAACAGCGTTTGAGAGCAGATAACCTGTCTGACCACAGTTTATTAGGTGGGAAAAAAAGACGGAATGCCTTAAAAAGGGACTGTCTATAGGCCTACCTTCAGGGCGCATTCTTTTCTCAGGGATGTTCCTTGCTCAGAAAAAGAATTCAGTGATATTTCTCCTATTTGCTTATGAAAGAGGAGAAATATAGCTTTGTTCCATCCGGCTCCCTGGTGGCCAGTTCAAAGTTACCTCTCTTGTTCCCTGAACATCGCTGTTATCCTGTTCTTTTTTTAAGATGCCCAGATTTCATACCATTCAAACACACAGGCTCTACACACAATTTGTGCAGTTGACACAATCACAGGGTCCTGAGGCGACATTCATCCTCCTCATCTTAGGAAGAAGATGATGGGATTAAGAAATGAAAGTAAAGACAGGCATAGGAAATCACAAGGATATTCATTGGGGAAGTGATCAGTGTCCATGAAATCTTCACAGTTTATGTTCAGAGATTACAGTAAAGACAGGTGTAAGAAATTATAAAAGTATTAATTTGGGGAACTAAAAAATGTCCGTGAAATCTTCACAATTTATGTTCTTCTGCCACAGCTTCAGTCAGTCCCTCCCTCTGGGGTCCCTGACTTCCCACAGCAATGAGCTAGTTGAAATTCTAAAATTCTCTCATAGGTAATGAGGATCTTCACCAGTATCACAGCTTAAAACACTTCCTCAACAAAATAAATGTGTTCCTGTAATATTTGCAGACAAACTCAGTTTCACTTGATCTTACTAAAGCATTTAAATCATTCTTCATTGAGACCCCAGGGGTTTACATATTACAGCATAAACATACCCTATGAAAGCAGATGATTTTTGTCATATGACAAGTAACTCATTAAAGCTCCCTGTGTCAACTTGTCTTAACATCATAGCTGCCTGACAGAGAAGCACAGAGATAATGAACAATGCATGTATAATAAAGACCAAATAATTTATACCAATCTAATTTTGTATCTGAATAGTGTTCTTAGTTTCAATACCAAAAAAATTCTGTCGGCATATAAGATTATATTCTTTATGAAAGAACACAATAAACTCATATATTTTAAATTAATATCACACTTTTAAAACCTGTGTACAAAGCAAGCATTCTTTATTACATTATTAAGTAATCTCTTAAAAGATAATTTTTGTCCACATAAAACTGAGATTTTATTCCATTGTTAAAACTCAATATCTATATTGAATGCAAATTGCATGGGCTTCTATATGATAACTTCAAGAGACAAAAGCTGGGGTAAGACTAATGAAAAATCTATGCCACCCTGCCCTAACTCTTGAAAGATTTCCCCCACCACACTTTTGGCGTGGAAACCGATAGTGTCAGTAGGAAGGAAGAGAGTAGGACTTTGCAGCATGCAAAAAAGGAGACTAGTAGTACAATAGTGATAATTACCACTATTAGCTGTTGTTACTAATTTGCAGAAAAGGATTGAATTATAAGTCAGTGGTTGCAAAACCAGTTCTTTGTTTATTATGTAAAATAATTGCTAACCCAGGTTGCTTTCATTCCAATTAAATATTAGATTCTCAGACAATTTCTATATAAGAGGATAAGACATGACAAAATGTATCAGGTGTTTAAAAATGAATATTGCTATAAGTTTTATACTATATTCACGTGAAATCATACAGAGAAAAAAATTACTTAAGGTACACCTATTCGACATTATGGAAAATATGCATGAAATTAGCATTGGAAGTAGTCCAACATCTTAAATGAAGGAATGATTAAAAACTTATACTGTGTGTATACAATAGCATTACAATAATTTTATCAATGAAATATTCAATTACACTGTCAGCTGTAATACAAACAAAGGGAGTTAGAAAATGATAAACGTAACAAGATGACAAGTTTTTGCAGGAGGAAAATGCATACACAATAAGATTAACATTTTCTAAATAAGTGTCACATGTGTACATTGAGCTATATAAATAGGACAAAAGCCATGATGAAAAACATATTTTACATAACTAATATCACAACATAAAAATTTTAGAAAAATTTTATTTAAAAAAATTTTTCATGCTTTTATAAAATTTCTTACATTAATCTTATATTATTTTTATGATGTTATCACAGAAGAAGAAACAACCAGTCCACATCAGTGATGAATCTGTAAACAGAGGTTAGATTCCTTCAACACTGCATGGATAAACAGGGCTCTTGGCATCAAGCTAGTGAGGTGAAACACTGAACACCAGTTACAGTAAATATGGCTACAGTCAACAGCAGTCATGCACAATACCTACATGCCCCAAGTATTACCTGGAATAGCAGTACAATGACTCTTATGTTAAGATTAAAAATCATATTTTAAAAATGCTCCGTAATATGTGGTCTGCACAGTTAACATTTGGACATTTTTTCTTTGTTTTGTTAAGAATCATAAGGAAAAGTTTTACCACAATGATTAAATCTGAAAATATTTAAGTTTAAATATTGGCATTCATTGGAGAACACAAGTCAGAATAATTCGCAATCGATTGCAGCCAAGCACATCTTCACCAGGAGTGTAATGTGGTGTGAGTGAGCTACTCAAAAGAGAGACAAGATCTCCCCTGCAAAAAGGTCTGGTGGCCTCTTCTATTCTGATGCAAGTGCTGCCTCTGAGACACAACAAAGTGATGATGAGAGTTCCTCATATGCAGTTATAAATAGCACATTAGTTTAACAGTGTGATTTCAGGTCAATAGGTGCTCCACCTAAACAATAATCTGAAAATATGATCATTCAACTATGTAACTGTATAGTGTACAATTCTGTATTATAAATAAGACTCCTGGACTAATTCACAGAAATTCCAAATTACAATACCAAACTCCAGTATGTCAGTGGTTCTTAACCATCAGCTTTTATTTTTGTTTAGTTTTTCAAAAACTACCAGAAAACTCTGACAAACTTTAAGTGAAGTAAAAAGCACTGTAGAGAAACATAAATGTAGATGTAAAGTTATCCCAACAGTGAGCAGCTTATCCTCAGAGCTCATAGTGAGGGAAGTAAACACTAATGGATTCCTAATAAAAGAATCCTACAGAAAACCTGCCTGAAATCAACACAAGTGATTTAGTAGAAAACAATATAGAATTAAAGCTAAGTGGTGCCACTTTCCAAGAACGTATATTAGTAATTTTAGTGGCTATAAGAGTAGTAAAGTCTGTGTGTAATATTTTTGACATTACTCTGACTTACAATGTAATAGTCTAATTTCTTTTCTCCCTTACACATGCACACAAATACATACACACACATAGTTACACACATATCCTTAGCAGCATCCACCTATCTCACATTTTGTATCTAATTTCAAAAACCCTGAGTGATTGAGTCAGTTAGAAAATATTATTTACTCCAATGATTGCTCAAATAACTGGATTTTTCTCTTTAGTAATTTATCCCACTTTTCACAGTGCCTGCTGTGCTGTTACTCTTTTGTGATGAAACAAATTTTTTCACAGGAAATGGAAGAGTTTGTACAGAGCCTGGGAGAAAACCTGGTGTTGTGGTGCCTTTCTCTGGGGTCAATGGTCACTAACATGAAAGAAGAAAGGGCCAATGTAATTGCATCAGCCCTTGCCCAAATCCCACAAAAGGTAAGATGAAGTGCCTTACTGGTGTGGAAAACTACTGAAAGAGGCTGTTAAAGTTTGTAAGTAATCCAATTATAGAAACTTCTGACAAATGTAAAGTTGGCCAAAAGTTGAAAAATTAGAACAAGGATATTCCTGGAGAAACAGTGATAAGTGAAAATTGTGGTTGCATTTAAAAAAAAAAAAATGTTTTTAAGTATGAACATTCCCCTATGTAAATATGAAGACAATAAATTGTATGGAGAAAGGTATTAAAAAAGTGTTTGGAGACTTTTCACCTCCTGTCCCATAAAATTTTGAATTGTGTATGTGATCTACATGGAAAGAATATTAAAGAGTAGATTGAACTCTTTATAGCCGAATATAGCCTTAAATATGCTTGTATAGCATCCACCGACAGAAGTCATAGTTGTGCCTCAGACTTAGAGGTTGCATGTGACCCTGGGGAGTTCCTAACCTTGGTATGCATGAGTGGTTTCTATTAGCATCAGTGGAAACTCACTACTCCATATGTATCCAGCAAAGGCAACTTGAGACCCAGAGTTATTTTTAATTTCTAATATTAACACTCATACATACTGCTGAATTTAACTCAATATATTTCAGGTAAGTGAAAATGGTGCTTAATATAGTCTTTAGAATGACTTTCAGGTGTTTTCATAAAAAAAAGATGTATCCAGAACTGTTTCCTTGTAGAAATGCAAGTAAGACTTATGATCATTTTCTTCAGAACAGTTTTCCTAATCTCAGCAGTATCCAATGAGTGAAGAACACTTGACTGACTCTTGGGCCATCTCTATTAATTATCGTACTCTGGAAGCTCTTGGTGAATGTTTACAATTATGGAATGTAATATTTCTATTTGCACTTTAAGTCAGATACTTATATAAAATACTTGACAACAAGTGGAGAAGATTGCCTCTGTTAGTAATTATGCAGTATATACTCTATTTAAAGATCTGTGGTAGTATAACACGATTGAATGTCGTTAATTTAGGAATAATAACTGCCACATGTGGGGAGCAGGGGAATAAGGAAAATGAATTGCAATCCTGTGATTAAAAGTGTAAACTATAGGCCAGACATAGTAGCTCACGCCAGTAATCCCAGCACTTTGGGAGACCAAGGTAGGCAGATCACGAGGTCAGGAGTTCGAGACCAATTTGGCCAACATGGTGTAACCCCATCTCTTCTAAAGATACAAAAAATTACCCAGGCATGTTGGCATGCACCTGTGATCGCAGCTACTTGGGAGGTTAGGGCAAGAGAATCACCTGAAGCCAGGAGGCAGAGGTTACAGTGAGCCAAGATTGCACCATTGCACTCCAGCCTGGTCAACAGGGTGAGACTCCATCTCAAAAAAAAAAAAAAAATTGTAAACTATAGACTCCACTGTAGTACATTTCAGGATCTAGAAGTTTTATTTTTGTAAAGATGGAGTTTGGAAGATATTGCTAATGTATTTTACTTCAACTTATGGAAAAAACTTTTTAAGTATATTAATAAATATTCCTATATAATTACTTTTATACATTTTAAAAATAAACTTTATGGATATGAAAAATTAAAAAATAAACATCCTGACTAAAAATTTAGCTGTTGAGTAAGCACTAATTATCTCAGATATTAGTTCAAAATCAAAAATATACACGAACAATGCTAAAATAATACAGAGGGTATTGTTAATTGATAATAAATTTGGCATTAATAGCATAATCAGGAATAAATTTATTCAAGAAATGTAGGTGAAGTTTTGGTATTACCATGATATTGGGGTCAGGTAAGAGATACCATCAAATTCTCCCCCTGTCATTTGACCCTTTCGTTTAAGAATTCCTGAGGACACTGTACACACTACTAGTGTTATCAGAAAAAGTTACATTTTAATAGGTAACTTCACTAGCACAATAACAATAGCAGGTATTTCAAAAAGTCTCACATACATCATGCAATTTAGGCTTGCCATGTAATCCAGCCTCTTGTACTTCCTGTACATTTTTGAAGAGGTATATCTGAGTAATGTTCAGGGTACTATTCAGAGAAAGAACAGCCTAGGCTGACAGACAACTTGTCCAAGTACCCACACAGTTTCAAAATTAGTAACTTAAACATAAAATGTCTTGGCTATAGCAGAACACATTAATCACTGTTGTCAAAGCTTTGTAGTACGTTGTCTCGGTGGTAATAATCAGTTGACCAAATTCAGCAAAATACAATTTTGAGTTTATTCAACAGCTGTATTTTTATTCATGATACCAACAGGTTCCTCATTTCTATGCCAGAAAGTATCCAAAGTTAGAAATACTGATAGTACTCTGAATTTGTATCAAAAATGGTCACTTGAAATTTATTTTGGAAGTAGTGCTTGATAATTTATAATTCCAATGAAGTTACACATACTACCCTTGCAGCATTAATCTCTTTCTTATAAGTAGCTTATTTATGGACTTGCTATTTTGTCAATCAAGGGACAACGGGCTCTAACATTATAACCTACACACAAGCAGGTACGTATGAACTACTTGTCAACTTACTCAAAAAGAAATGAATACATTCAAATTAAATTTGGAAGATGAAAACTAATATAAAATACATAAAAGAAAAGAAGCACGCAGGTCATTATGAAATTGTTGGGTTTTTACACTAGAATTATAATGAATAGTTAAAATTTTTATACATTTCTTAGAATATTTTTATTTTTAAAAATTAAATTAACTTTTATTTTTAGCTTTTATTTTAAGTCCAAGGGCACGTGTACAGTTCTTTTACATAGGTAAACTTGTGTCATGGGGGTTTATTGTACTGATCATTTCATCACCCAGATATTCAGGCTAATATCAGTTAATTATTTTTCCTGATCCTCGTTCCCCTCCCACCCTCCAGCCTCCAATACACAGCAGTGTATGTTGTTCCTGTCTATATGTCCACATGTTGTCGTCTTTCACCTTCCACTTATAAGTGAGGATATGCCATATTTTTATTTCCATCCCATTGCTAGTTTGCTAAGGATAATGGTCTCCAGCTCCTTCTATATCCCTACAAAATACATAATTTTGTTCTTTTTTTTATGGCTGCATAATATTCAGTAGTGTATATGTACCATATTTTCTTTATTCAGCCCATAATCAATGGGCATTTAGGGTGATTCCATGTCCTTGCTCTTGTAAATAGTACTACAATTAATATACCTGTGCAAGGGTCATTATAAAAGAACAATTTACGGTCTTTTCATTACATACCCAGTAATGGGGTTGCTGGGTTTCATGGTATTTTCCCCTCTAGGTTTTTGATGAATCGCCACTGTCTTCCACAATGGATAAACTAACTTACATTCCAACCAACAGAGTATAAGCAAGCCTTTTCTGTACAACCTCACCCACAGCATGATATTCTGACTGGTGTGAGATGCTGTCTCATCATGGTTCTGATTCGGATTTCTCTAATGATCTGTGATGTTAACCTTTTTTTTTTTTTTTCATATGATGGCTGGCCGCACATAGGTTTCTTCTAAAAAGTGTAACAATTTTTTAAATACTTGAACTTTTAATTGATAATCTGATTTTTTCTAAGGTATTATTTTGGAAAATCATGATTTCCTTATGTGCCTAATTAATTATAAATGTTGAGAAAATTAAATGTGAGTATTCTCTTTACATCAGTCTTTGAGTAGTTCTGATTTACTAACATCCCTTGATCTTGTTCCTATCCTTTTACAGTTCTAACATTATATAACTTTTGAATTCCACTCATGGAATAAGATATTTTCTTTACTGTAACAGGTTCTGTGGAGATTTGATGGGAAAAAACCAGATACCTTAGGCCTCAATACTCGGCTCTATAACTGGATACCCCAGAATGACCTTCTAGGTAAGACTCGGGTGAACAAATCTGGATATATTAGTAACAGCACATTAGAGTGTTAATAGTTAATCATGAAACAAGCTTTTTGAATATTTGTTTAGGAAAAACAAAATGTAACTTCTTTATATTTATTTACCAGTCCTAGGGGAAAAAGAGTACGCTATAATTATTGGCATTTTATGATATACACTCACATTCTTTATGGTCAGAATCAGCAAGAATTTTTATTTCAGGTGTTACTACATCTCACAGAACTTTACAATAACTTCCTGAGCTGTCTCTCTGTCTCCTATTTCTACAACTTTACACCTGTTGTTTCCTCTCCTGCAGGGTTATTTCAAGTGCCACCAAAAATAATAGCTTTTCTATCACCAGTAATTCTGTATTTTCTGACGGATTAAATTACTAATCTTAATCATAAAGTGATGACAGGTCATGATGAAGTGTGACCTGTCCTTCCTCAATCCTAGCACCACCACCAACCCACTGCCTGCTGCCTTGCACACCCCACCTATCACACTCTGCGACTGCACTTAAAACAGCAGTTCACATCATGCCCATCTCTTGCTGTCTTCTTTATTGCACACTTAAAAAATCTAGATCGCACTTTTTCATTAGTCCAACTGGAACTCTTGTATTGTTTTGCAGTCTGAAGTCACACACACCATTCAGCCTTCACTTGCATACCCAGCACAAGTACGTGTTTTTTCCTCTGAAGTCTGAAAAGCAATAGCAAATTAGTTCAATGTGTTATCTAGAAAACACTGTCA
>NW_022159543.1:0-680 GCF_008728515.1 Papio anubis | reverse complement strand
AACCTCTGCCTCCCAAGTTCAAGTGATTCTCCTGCCTCAGCCTCCCTCGTAGCTGGAATTACAGGTGCATGCCACCATGCCTGGCTACCTTTTGTATTTTTAGTAGAGACGGGGTTTTGCCATGTTGGTCAGGCTGGTCTCAAATTTCTGATCTCAGGTTATCCTCCCACCTCAGCCTCCCAAAGGGATTACAGGCATGAGCTACCATGCCTGACCCCAAATACACTTTTAAATATATTTCTGAACTCACAAACTGTGAAGGAAGTACAAAATGATTACACACACGCACACACAATCTAGAGGTGAAACTAAAGTCAACAGTCAACACAGAAGCCAGAGAAGCCCTGGAAGTGTGCCAAAACCGAAAACCTAGAGCTTTGTTAGTTAACATTGTGGCTGCCTGAGGTAGTAAATAGGAATTGGGGCAATCAATAGGAAAATCAAAATACTTTCTTTTTTAAAAAGCTAGGAGGCCGGGCGCGGTGGCTCAAGCCTGTAATCCCAGCACTTTGGGAGGCCGAGACGGGTGGATCACGAGGTCAGGAGATCAAGACCATCCGGGCTAACACGGTGAAACCCCGTCTCTACTAAAAATACAAAAAATTAGCCGGACGCGGTGGCGGGCGCCTGTAGTCCCAGCTACTCGGGAGGCTGAGGCAGGAGAATGGCGTAAACCCAGG
>NW_022159542.1:0-681 GCF_008728515.1 Papio anubis | reverse complement strand
CCATACTGTTTTCCATAATGGTTGAACTAGTTTACAATCCCACCAACAGTGTAAAAGTGTTCCTATTTCTCCACATCCTCTCCAGCACCTGTTGTTTCCTGACTTTTTAATGATCGCCATTCTAACTGGTGTGAGATGGTATCTCATTGTGGTTTTGATTTGCATTTCTCTGATGGTGACTGATGATGATGAGCATTTTTTCATGTGTCTGTTGGCTGTATGAATGTCTTCTTTTGAGAAATGTCTGTTCATATCCTTTGCCCACTTTTTGATGGGGTTGCTTGTTTTTTTCTTGTAAATTTGTTTGAGTTCTTTGTAGGTTCTGGATATTAGCCCTTTGTCAGATGAATAGATTGCAAAAATTTTCTCCCATTCTGTAGGTTGCCTGTTCACTCTGATGGTAGTTTCTTTTGCTGTGCAGAAGCTCTTTAGTTTAATTAGATCCCATTTGTCAATTGTGGCTTTTGCTGCCGTTGCTTTTGGTGTTTTAGACATGAAGTCTTTGCCCATGCCTATGTCCTGAATGGTACTACCTAGGTTTTCCTCTAGGATTTTTATGGTATTAGGTCTAACATTTAAGTCTCTAATCCATCTTGAATTAATTTTCGTATAAGGAGTATTTTTTTTTTGAGACGGAGTCTCGCTCTGTCGCCCAGGCTGGAGTGCAGTGAGCTGAGATCT
>NW_022159541.1:0-681 GCF_008728515.1 Papio anubis | reverse complement strand
GAGGCTGAGGCAGGAGAATGGTGTGAACCCGGGAGGCGGAGGTTGCAGTGAGCCGAGATCCCGCCATTGCACTCCAACCTGGGCGACAGAGCCAGACCTTGTCTCAAAAAAAAAAAAAAGAAAAAGGAATATAGTCACATGGTTCAAAAATCAAACCTAGGCAGAGACACACTGTCGCTTTCCCTGCCCACCCCTTCTACCCAGTTTCCCACCTGCTCCCTCTGACTTTTCAGTCTCCTGTGTAACCTCCGTGTTCTCTGGAATGAGTACCTAGTGGTAGCAGGTTGCATTACTTGTGGTGTGTGTTTTTTACTAACCATATGTACTGGAGTACTTTATCAGAGTGTCGCTCTTTGTTTTTATAAAGCAACTTAGTATTCAGTGTGGGGATGTGTGTTTTATGTATCTTTGTTTAGTGAGTCTCTTATTGGTGGACACTTGGGCTTATTGCCACAATGTTGCCATACAAATAGTGCTGAGGGCCTGGTGTGGTGACTCACGCCTGTAATCCCAGCACTTTGGGAGGCTGAGGCAGAAGAATCACTTGAACCCAGGAGGCGGAGGTTGCAGTGAGCCAAGATGGCGCCACTGCACTCCAGCCTGGGCAACAAGAGTGAAACTCCTTCTCAAACAACAATAACAACAACAATAAAACAAACACAAATAGTGCTGCAGGGCCTG
>NW_022159540.1:0-682 GCF_008728515.1 Papio anubis | reverse complement strand
GAGTTAGGGAGGATTCCCTCTTTTTCTATTGATTGGAATAGTTTCAGAGGGAATAGTACCAGCTCCTCCTTGTACCTCTGGTAGAATTCAGCTGTGAATCCATCTGTTCCTGGACTTTTTTTGGTTGGTAGGCTATTAATTATTGCCTCAATTTCAGAGCCTGCTATTGGTCTATTCAGGGATTCAGCTTCTTCCTGGTTTAGTCTTGGGAGAGTGTAAGTGTCCAGAAATTATCTATTTCTTCTAGATTTTCTCATTTATTTGCATAGAGGTGTTTATAGTATTCTCTGGTGGTAGTTTGTATTTCTGTGGGGTCAGCTGTGATATCCCCTTTATCATTTTTTATTGCGTCTATTTGATTCTTCTCTCTTTTCTTCTTTATTAGTCTTACTAGGGGTCTATCCATTTTGTTGATCTTTTCAAAAAACCAGCTTCTGGATTCATGGATTTTTTTGAGGATTTTTCGTGTCTCTATCTCCTTCAGTTCTGCTCTGATCTTAGTTATTACTTGCCTTCTGCTAGCTTTTGAATGTGTTTCCTCTTGCTATTCTAGTTCTTTTAATTGTGATGTTAGAGTGTCAATTTTAGATCTTTCCTGCTTTCTCTTGTGGGCATTTAGTGCTATAAATTTCCCTCTACACACTGCTTTAAATGTGTCCCAGAGATTCTGGTACGTTGTATC
>NW_022159539.1:0-683 GCF_008728515.1 Papio anubis | reverse complement strand
CTGCACCCTCTGCCTCCTGGGTTCAAGCGATTCTCATGCCTCAGCCTTCAGAGTAGCTGGAATTATAGGTGCCCGCCACCACATCCAGCTAATTTTTACATTTTTAGTAGAGACGAGGTTTCCCCATGTTGCCCAGACTGGTCTCGAATTCCTGACCTCAAGTGATCCACCTGCCTTGGCCTCCCAAAGTGCAGAGATTACAGGCATGAGCCACCGCGCCTGGCCAGGAATTATTCTCAATATGGTTTTCAAGCTCTTCGACATTCTCAATGCTCTCCTTGGCTAAGTTCCTCTTTATAGATGTTTCTCCTGGATTATGGATTCAGAATTTATTTACGGTTCTCAGTGTTGTTTATGCAAGGCAGAAAAAAAGACCATTACTTCCCTTATTCTGGGATTTTTTTTTTTTTTTTTTTTTTTTTGAGACGGAGTCTCGCTTTGTCGCCCAGGCTGGAGTGCAGTGGCCGGATCTCAGCTCACTGCAAGCTCGGCCTCCCAGGTTCACGCCATTCTTCTGCCTCAGCCTCCCGAGTAGCTGGGACTACAGGCGCCTGCCACCACGCCCGGCTAGTTTTTTGTATTTTTTAGTAGAGACGGGGTTTCACCGTGTTAGCCAGGATGGTCTCGATCTCCTGACCTTGTGATCCACCCATCCCAGCACTTTGGGAGGCTGAGATGGGTGG
>NW_022159538.1:0-683 GCF_008728515.1 Papio anubis | reverse complement strand
GGCTAACATGGTGAAACCCCGTCTCTACTAAAAAATACAAAAAACTAGCCGGGCGAGGTGGCGGGCGCCTGCAGTCCCAGCTACTCGGGAGGCTGAGGCAGGAGAATGACGTGAACCTGGGAGGCAGAGCTTGCAGTGAGCTGAGATCTGGCCACTGCACTCCAGCCTGGGCGACAGAGTGAGACTCCATCTCAAAACAAAACAAAACAAAACAAAACAAAACAAAAAACTAAAGTTCTCCTTGGGTCTTTGAGTCTTCATTTCTGAAGGTTCCTGTTCACGTAAAACTTTGATAAATTTGTTACAGTGTCCTCTTGTTAATCTGCCTTTTAAAAATAGGGGTATCAGCAAAGACCCTTGAGATGGGTGAGGAAAAGCTACGATTTTTTTCTCCTCCCCAATGGAAAGTAATGGATCCTCTGTAATGTACCCTTCTGGGTTATCAGATTTGAGCCCTGTTCATTATCTTTGAGCTATTTTGTAACTTTATAAGTTGTAGGTAACTGATAGACATATAAATTCTGTCTGGTCTGGTAAGGATTTTCCCCTAACTTCTACCTGTGGAAAATTTTGTCTCCATCTGAAATTCATCTCAACATCCCTTCATGTCATAGAGATGTGTGCTGGCTTAACTCTTCTTTAACAGCTGCCTGGTACTTCATATTATATGACCAAAATAAATT
>NW_022159537.1:0-684 GCF_008728515.1 Papio anubis | reverse complement strand
GAGGTTGCAGTGAGCCGAGATTGCGCCACTGCACTCCAGCCTGGGGGACAGAGCAAGACTCCGTCTCAAAATAAATAAATAAATAAATAAATAAATAAATAAATAAATAAATAATAACTAAGTAATGTCACCAGTTTCCCATGTATCCTTTCAGAACCCGGGAGGCGGAGGTTGCAGTGAGCCGAGATTGCGCCACTGCACTCCAGCCTGGGGGACAGAGCAAGACTCCGTCTCAAAATAAATAAATAAATAAATAATAAGCAAGTAATGTCACCAGTTTCCCATGTATCCTTTCAGAAATATTTTTAGCTATCAAAACAAATAAATATATGTGTTCTCCTCCCTGTATACGCTAGGAAGAATTTTCTAAACATTTACAATTAAATCATAAAAAAACAAATCAAAAAATAATTGTATTTTAAAATGCAGAAAACTTAGAAAATAAGAGGAAAAAAGAATGACTTGGAGGAGTAAGAGAAGAAGGAGGAGGAGTTACAGGAGGAAGAGGAGCTGGAGGAGGAGGAGGAGAAGTTACAGGAGGAAGAGGAGCCTGAGGAGGAGGAGTTACAGAAGGAAGAGGAGCAGGAGGAGGAGGATGATTTAGGAGAGGACGAAGAACTGGAGGAGGAGGAGGAGTTACAGGAGGAAGAGGAACTGGAGGAGGAGGAGTTGGAGGAGGTACAG
>NW_022159536.1:0-684 GCF_008728515.1 Papio anubis | reverse complement strand
GAGGTTGCAGTGAGCCGAGATTGCGCCACTGCACTCCAGCCTGGGGGACAGAGCAAGACTCCGTCTCAAAATAAATAAATAAATAAATAAATAAATAAATAAATAAATAAATAATAACTAAGTAATGTCACCAGTTTCCCATGTATCCTTTCAGAACCCGGGAGGCGGAGGTTGCAGTGAGCCGAGATTGCGCCACTGCACTCCAGCCTGGGGGACAGAGCAAGACTCCGTCTCAAAATAAATAAATAAATAAATAATAAGCAAGTAATGTCACCAGTTTCCCATGTATCCTTTCAGAAATATTTTTAGCTATCAAAACAAATAAATATATGTGTTCTCCTCCCTGTATACTCTAGGAAGAATTTTCTAAACATTTACAATTAAATCATAAAAAAACAAATCAAAAAATAATTGTATTTTAAAATGCAGAAAACTTAGAAAATAAGAGGAAAAAAGAATGACTTGGAGGAGTAAGAGAAGAAGGAGGAGGAGTTACAGGAGGAAGAGGAGCTGGAGGAGGAGGAGGAGAAGTTACAGGAGGAAGAGGAGCCTGAGGAGGAGGAGTTACAGAAGGAAGAGGAGCAGGAGGAGGAGGATGATTTAGGAGAGGACGAAGAACTGGAGGAGGAGGAGGAGTTACAGGAGGAAGAGGAACTGGAGGAGGAGGAGTTGGAGGAGGTACAG
>NW_022159535.1:0-27443 GCF_008728515.1 Papio anubis | reverse complement strand
TTTTTTTTAGTAGAGACAGGGTTTCACCGGGTTAGCCAGGATGGTCTCTATCTCCTGACCTCATGATCTGCCCATCTCGGCATCCCAAAGTGCTGGGAGTACAGGCTTGAGCCACCGCGCCTGGCCACACAGGTTCATTTTCTATGGTTTCAGTTACCTACTGTCAACAAGGGTCCAACAATATTAAATGGAAAATTACAGAAATAAAAAGTGTGTAAGTATTAACTGTGTGCTGTTCTGAGCAATGTGATAAAATCTCATGCTGTTCCTCTCTATCTTGCCTGAACGTGAATTACCCTTTGTCCAGCATATCCACACTATATATGCTACCTTCCTATTCGTCATTTAGTAGCTGTTTTGGTTATCCAATAGAAAAAAACATACACTATATATAGGGTTTTTTATGGGGCAAGGGAAAACTTCCTCTTTTTCCCCTGAAGATTCACTGAAAACTCAACTCACGAAAGGCAGACTAATAGGAATGAAGCTAAAAAAAAAAAATATTAACTTCAATGGAGATAACTACAGAGTGATTATTCCATTGCCATCAATGGGCTACAATATTGGCTTAAATATCGTTTGAGGTTACAAAAAGAGTGGAAGTCTTGGATCTTGGCAAAACAGGTTATGGGAAGAAGAGAAGAGAAACCCTGGTTAGCAAAGGTGGTCTTGTTATGTAGATTAAAACCTCACAGGTAGCAGCTTTCAGAAAAAAAAAGAGATGGTAAATGTTTCTTTCAGTCTTTTAAGGGTGTCAGACTCTCAGTTAATCTTTCCTAGATCTATACAAAAAAGGGGGGTGAGAGAAATCTTGGCTGCATCAATGCAAATTCTCTACAGATGCAAATATCTCTTACACAAGTCAACTTTTCAGGGATACTTCTGTTTGCTGGCTCTCTAAACAGTGACCTCAAAATATGTCAAAGAGTATATTTGGAGATGAAATACTATTATGTCCTTCAGTTTGGTACTATTAGCAGTTTCGGGTATCCAGTAGGGGTCTTAGAATGTAATCCCTATAGATACGGGAGGATGCTATAGCTTGGTTTTTTTGACCTCTCTAAATCTCATGTTGAAATTTGATCCCCAATCTTAGAGGGTGATACCTACGAGAGACATTTGTTATTAGGGCAGATCCCACATGAAGAGATTAATGCCTTTCCTGAGAGTGGGGCAGTGAGTGAATTATCACTCCATTAATTCTCTCTAGAGCTGGCTGACTGTTAAAAAGAGCCTGGGACCTCCTCTCTGTCTCTTGCTTCCTCTCTTGCCATGTGATGTCTGCACATGCCAGCTCCCCTTTGCCTTCTGCTATGAGTGTGAGCAGCCTAAATAAAGTCCTCACAAGAAGGAGATTCTGGTTCCATGGATTCTTCAACAGCCAACAGAAGCATAAACCAAATAACCTATTTGTTAATATATAAATTACCCAGCCTCAGGTATCCTTTTATAGAACACAAACAGATGTAAGACAAGGGACTAGTGTATTTAAAATTAATTTACGTTCTATATTTGTTAGTATAAATTATAATTTTAAATTCTCCCTAGTTTCAATAATGGTGATATAAAGTTCAAAGAGAGTACTTACTAATTGTATGTAACTGTTATTTTTCAAACCACACTGTATTCGAGTGTCAGTGTATCTTCATTTCTGCAGCATAACCAAGTCTCTTTAAAATTTCTGAAAGTATGTGTTTGCATATTTTAAAAGTATTTTTGAACAAAAAGACACAAAGAAAGCTAGAATAAAGTAAAATACTCAGTGCCTACATAGCATTAGAATTTGTAAGGTCTGTTCATATAACTACACTGAACAAAACCCTCTGGACTTATGTATCGCAAGCATTTGTCTCACCTATTAAGCTTTTTGTGTGGAGTTCAGGAGGAGAAATTTAAAATCGCCTTTGAACTTTATTTGGTAACACTAGGTTAGAGTACTTTCTTGCCCCTAGCTAAGTTCTCACTCAATGGAACACAATGATGTCCCCTGTGTGTCTAGAAACTGCACAGATAACTGCCTACTGAGCAAATTGAGTCAAAGATGCAGAATGGAACAAAACTAGCGTTATTGAATGCTAGCATACAGAGTGAAAGCTTCTTTTAATCCAAAAGATAGGTAAGATCTGTTCAAAAGTGATGTGGTTCCTGCTTCCTACGGCTTTAAGCAGTAGGAAAATATATCTAAAATGTTAAAAATTGTGCAATTGTATGAATAATTTTACAACTTTTGTTATTCTTGTTTCCATTTTTACTATTTTTAAAGTATGCAACCCAAAGACAATCATGTCTTTTTAACAACATATAATACAGAGTTAAGAAGCATAACACTGATGACAGTATCCAAAACCTGAGGCATTTCCTTCTAGACCAAACTTATTTGTCAGTAAACCACATCATTTTAGAATAAGAAAATATAAAATTTCTGAAAAAGACAATTTCTGAAAAATACTTTCTCATGTAGAGATATCATCCACTGAGAGTAGTAATGTACTTAGGAAAGTAATGTGACCAAATTGGGATCTTGTAGGACTGACAAGTGGTGAGTTGGTGGAGAAAGAAGAAAGATCAAATGAGGGAAAGAGGAAAAAATACTCTAAGACTAAGGAATAGTACTAACTAAAACAGAACAAAAATTACTTCTTTGCATATGGCTATTCCACTATCCTTATAATATTTGCTTAAAAATTTATATTTTCCCAATGCTTTGAAATGTTTTTATCATTAAATTCCCAAGTGTGTTTTTTTCCAGTTTTTGCACATTTTATTTTAATTGTTCATCTATTCAAGCTGCAAAAGTTGGTTTTAATTTTTAAAATTTGTGTATTTTTATTACTGAAAATTTGCTCTTTTTCAATCTTTCCCTGAATAGTCTTGTTTATGATTTTATTTCAAATTAATTTGCTTGTTCTCTTATTGATAGGGACAGGGGACAGAGAAATTCTAGCCAGGAAAGGGTGGGTCACTGACAAAACGCCACCCTCAAGCCAAAAAACTTGAAACCTCAGCCAAAAGTGAGAGCTTATATACCTGTTTTCCCACTTGATTTTTACTTTTTCCTCAACCAACCCTGGCCCCGCCCTGCACCATTCTGTGCCTATTAAAACCCCAGACGCAGCCAGTACATGGAACTATGGCTGGACGTGGGAGAGAAGCAGCTTGACTTCAGAAGGACAGCTTAACAGCGTAACTTTGGAGAAGAATCTGGGTGGAGATGACCAGACTTCAGGGGAAGGTAACGTAACCCTCCTACCCTCTCCGATTTACAGCTCCCCTTCCCACTGAGAGCCACTTTCGTCAGCAATAAAATTCCCTGCATTTACCATCTGTCAGTTTGTTCGTGTGACCTCATTCTTCCTGGGTGCCACACAAGAGCTCAGGAGACACGGGTGTGGATATAAAAGATTATCTCATTGGCTCTTTGCCGTCACTGACAGAGAGCAGCTGCCTCACATGAAATGGCAAAGGGGTCACTGAGCTGTTAACACTTAAGCTGTCCATGGATGGCAGAGCTAAAAGAGCACTGTAACATGCCCTCTGGGGCTCCAGGAGTTGCAAGCATCCCCACCTGGATACTGCTGCAGGGACTGCATGGAGTTTATTCCTGCCAGCACCCAAGAGCAGCCAGCTGGATCCTCACTCGCTTGCTCTTGCTTGTGCACTCATTCACTCACATGCCTCCTCCCACAAGGGATAGATAGGGGTGGGCTGAGTAAATGAGGAACCCCGTCACAAGTCCCATGAAACAGTCAAGAACATATCCTGCTTCATTAATTCCAGACAAAAATGGAGCTGTATTATGTGGGAATCACATTACATTTATAGGTTATTGATATGGCTTAGCTGTTTCCCCAACCAAATCTCATCTTGAATTGTAGTTCCCATAATTCCCACGTTTTGAGAGGGAGCTTCTAGAAGATAATTGAATCATGGGAGCTGTTTGCTCCATACTGTTCTCCTGGTAGTGAATAAGTCTCCTGAGATCTGATGGTTTTACAAGGAGTTTCTCCTTTAGTTTTGCTCTTTTTCTCTCTTCTCTGCTGCCATGTAAGATGTTACTTTGCTGCTTCTTTGTCATCTGCCATGACTCTGAGGCCTCCCCAGTCATGTGGAACTGTGAGTGCATTAAACCCCTTTTATTTATATATTACCCAGTCTGATGTATGTCTTTATCAGCAGTGTGAGAACAGACCAATATGGTAAACTGGTACCAGAGGACTGGGGCACTGCTGTAAAGACACCTAAATATCTGGAAGTAACTTTGGAACTGGGTAACAGGAAGAGGTTAGAACAGTTTGGAGGGCTCAGAAGAAGACAGGAAAATGTGGAAAAGTTTGGAACTTCCTAGAGACTTGTTGAATGGCTTTGACCAAAATGCTGATAATGATATGGACAATGAAACCCAGGCTGAGGTAGCCTCAGATGGAGATGAGGAATTTGTGGGAAAATGGAGTAAACATGACACCTGCTGTGTTTTAGTAAAAAGACTGGTGACATTTTGCAACTGTCCTAGACATTTGTGAAACTTTGAACTTGAGGAAGATGATTTAGGGTATCTGGCAGAAGAAATTGCTAATCAGCAAAGCATTCAAGAGATTATTTGGGTGCTGTTAAAAGCATTCAATTTCAACACAGAAACACAGCATAAAAATGCAGAAAATAAGTAGCCTGACAGTGCTATAGAAGAGAAAAACCCACTTTTTGAGAAAAAATTCAAGCCGGCTGTAGAAATTTGCATAAGTAACAAGGACCCAGTGTTAATTGCCAAGACAATGGGAAAAATGTCTCCAGGACATGTCAGAGACCTTTGCAATGGTTTTGTGGGCAAGGCCTGGGGCCCCCTGCTATGTGCAGCCTAGGGACTTAGTGTCCTGTGTCCCAGCCACTATAGCCATGGCTAAAAGGACCAAAGTATAGCTCAGGCCATGACTTCAGAGGGTGAAAGTCCCAAGTCTTCCAGCTTTCATGTGGTGTTGAGCCTGCAGATGAACAGGAGTCAAGAATCGAGGTTTGGGAACCTCTATGTAGATTTCAGAAAATGTATGGAAATGCCTGGATGTCCAAGCAGAAGTTTGCTGTAGGGGTGGGGACATCATAGAGAATCTCTGCTAGGGCAGTGTGGAAGGGAAATGTGGGGTTGAAGCCCCAACACAAAGTCCCCACTGGGGCACTGCCTTGTGGAGCTGTGAGAAGAGGGCCACTGTTCCCCAGGTGCTAGAATGGTAGATCTGCCGACAGTTTGCACCATGCACCTGGAAAAGCCACAGACACTCAATGCTAGCGCATGGAAACAGCCAGGAGGGAGGCTGTACTGTGCAAAGCCACAGAGGCAGAGCTGTCCAAGACCATAGGAACCCACCTCTTGCATCGGCGTGACCTGGATGTGAGACATGGAGTCATAGGAGATCATTTTGGATCTTTAAGATTTGACTGCCCCACTGAATTTCAATCTTGCATGGTGCCTTTAGCCCCTTTGTTTCAGCCAATTTCTCCTATTTGGAATGGATATGTTTATCCAATGCCTGTATTCCCATTGTAAGTAGGAAGTAACTAACTTGCTTTTGATTTTACAGGCTCATAGGTGGAAGTGACTTGCCTTGTCTTAGATGAGACTTTGGACTGTGGACTTTTGAGTTAATGCTGAAATGAGTTAAGACATTGGGGGACTGTTGGGAAGGCATGACTGGTTTTGAAATGTGAGGACATGAGATTTGGGAGGGGCCGGGGCGGAATGATATACTTTGACTGTGTCCTCCTCCAAATCTCAGTTTGAATTATAGTTCTCATAATTCCCACATGTTGTGGGAGGGACATGGTGGGAGATAATCGAATCATGGAGTCAGTTTCCCCCATACTGTCCTCATGGAAGTGATAATCTCACAAGGTCTGATGGTTTTATAAGGGGAAACCCCTTTCACTTGGTTCTCTTTTCTATCTTGCTGCAGCCATGTAAGAAGTGCTTTTGGTCTTCTACCATGAATGTGAGGCCTCCCCAGCCACATGGAACTGTAAGTTCATTAAACCTCTTTTTCTATATAAATTACTCAGTCTCAGGTATGTCTTTATCAGCAGTGTTAAAGCAGACTAATACAGTCATTATAAGGGGAAAAAATGATAATTTTATGATGTGAATCTTTCCACCCAAGATCATAATACGGGATTCACTTGTTTCAGTCTACATTCCTATGTTTCAGAGCAGTTTAATACTTTTTATTATCCAGTTAGTTTTTCCTTGTTTTCATTTATTTGTTTGCTTTGTTTTTAGTGTATGCAATGGTTGCTTATGTTTGCTAAATGATGGCATCTTCTTCCTGAACATTTTTTGTTTCTATTCATTGAGGGTCTGGTTTTTATAGGTTTATTTCACAAACTGTTATCTTATTATATTAATTTATTGTATATAGTACTGTTTTCATAGATTACATTCAGTTTTCTAAATCTATTATTATATGGTCTGCAAATAAATATAATTGTACTTCTTTTCCATTTCTTATCACTCTAATTGTTTTCTCTTGTCTAATTGATCTACCTAATAAATCCAACACAAAGTAAATAATAATGGAAAAAGTGTCCACTCTCATCTTTTCCCTCATATTAGTAAATATCTTTATTTTTTTCCATAGAAGAAGTTGCCTGCTTTTTGGATAAGAAAAATAAATCATGTTGCAAATGCATTTATTAATTTTAGTTTTTTTACTATGTTTCAAAATTCAACATCCACTGTGCTTAACGCCAATGGATGTTGCATTCTGTCAAATGCCTTTGGCATTTAAATTGATAGTTACATGATTTTTCTTTTTAGCTTCCTTAATAAGTGGATTATATGAATATGTTTCCTAATAGTGAACCAACTTTGCATTCATAAAACAGACTGTACTTTTCTAAAATGTGCTGTTCATTTTCTATTTGGTAATATAATATTTCTTTCCCATCCATATTCATGAGTGAAATTTGGTATTTTATATTTCGGTGCAATTTTTATCAGTTTTGGAGGCCAATATCAACATTTTAAAATGAAAATTGTCATTGTATGTTTGGAGTAGGTAACCACTTTCACTGATATTTAAAAGAAGAGGAAACAATTGAGCCTGGTCCTTTTTCGATGAACAATTATTTGGTATTTAATAATTGTATTACTTTTATTGTAATTAATCTGTTCAGAAGACTAAAGTTTCTCTAGAAGACTCAGTTTTGTAAAGCTTTATTTCTAGAAAACATGTTTTTCTCATCTAGTTTTCAAATGCATTTGTATAATGGTGTACAAAATTGGTCCCTTATGATTTAAAATTTTCTCTGATTCTTATCATTACTTTTCATTTCCAATTTATGTATTTAATGATACTAATTAGTTGCTGCACTATTCTTTCAGATTGTGAAAAGAACTTTTGGCTTTAAATAATATGTCTATTGTGTTTTCACTTTATATATCATTAATGTCTGTTTTTGTATTTAGGTTAGTGCAAAAGTAATTATATGGTTTTTGCCATTACTTTTAATTACAAAAATGAATAAATAATTTTATTGTTATTTATTATAACATTTATTAACTTTAGTTTCTTAAAATTAATTACAAGTAATACTAATATTTTACTTCTATGTTCTATTGATTTACTTTGTTTTTCTTTACCACTCTTTTGGAGCTGTGTAATAGGTCTAGCAAACTAAGAAAATTAGACTTTTCTTATTGACTTCATGTTTACTAGCATTCATCACTTGGATGTGGAATGGCAAAGAGGTCCTGCCTGTTGAGGCACAAGCATTCCTGTGGTCCAGGTTTAAACCGAAGAACAAGTTCAGGTGTAAGTCAGTATCTCATTTATCTATCTACTTTATTGTATGCCTTAAGTACATCACTACAACATGGATATTGCCACAAAAATATCTTTGTCTGACTATTTTCCCACTTGAGTAACACAGCCAGGGGAGTAGAAATTGTTGTCTAAAGAAACCCCAAGGAATTTTATGCATGTACCAGGAAGACAAGAGATGGTCACTCTCCCCAAGATAACTGTAGGAAATCAGATTAGGGGTTTAGGTACATAACACAAAATTAAACCAAAGCAAAGTCTTCTTCAGTAATCTATCAGGATTTGTTTCTTGAAAGTAAAGTAGACTTTGTTCTCCGAACTGGTGTATTGATTGTGAAACAATCAATTTGTGATTTGTGAAACGTCTGTTTTCCCAAGTAGTCATTTAGGTTATAATTGGTCCCTGTTACGCCAACCCCATGTCTCATAAGAATACCTTTCCTAGAATGACATGAACCCAGGAGACAGAGCTTACAGTTAGCCCAGATTGCGCCACTGCACTCCAGCCTGGGTGACAGAGCGAGACAAAAAAAAGGAATACCTCTCCTCTCCTCTTTCACTACCACACAACCTTTTGCCTAGTAAGAAGACTGAACTCAGCTGTTATAGAATCATGTTCCAGAGCCCAGATTTTTCTCTTAAGCCTGTACTTGCCCAACTGTTTTAGCCCTATCATCCTAATCTTAAAAGTAGCTGAAAAGGGAAGAGAAAAAGCAGATGAAAATGGAAAATAGACCTCCCCCAGGGATTATGCCAAGTTATATCTTCCCCTTTGAATAACACAAGCATTACCATTAAGAAAACTTTCCTCTGTAATTCATGCAATGTACAAAAAAAATGCACAAAATCTAAAACCCCGTATTTGAATGTCAGTCTAAATAATTGACGTTACTCAAAAAAACTTGGTATTCAAATACCAAGTTAAAAGAACAAAAAGGAGAAGACTAGGATTGAGGGGGTTGGGAGAGGAATGGGAGGAGAAACAAGAAAGAAAAAGGAAAACTGGAGGAAAATTTATAGCTGAAATGAGACAAAACTATTATTCTTCATTTTTACTAAATGAAAAGAAATTTCATTTATATGTGTCATTTAAATGAAACATAACATAACTCATATTATGGGAATTGAAAAATAACATAACTCATATTATGGTAACTTTTTTCCTCATAAATCATATATATAATTATATATGGGTGTTTGTGTATAATTAGTTCATATTCCACAGAAATAATTTGAAAAAATGTCCTAAGGAAATCACCTCTTATTATACCTCTGCTTAACAAAAAGATTAATATGAAACTTTTGATTTCTTTTCTAGTATTTTTGTAAGATAATTTAATATAAAACTTGTATTTTACATATTCACTATATACTATGTTATATATTCACTTACCTACTATATATCATTTGTATCTTTTTCCATTATTAAAAACACATATATCATTAAAATTGACCAAATATCGCAATGACTTCATTAGATTTTATTATTTTTCAACTGGTTCTCTAAGGTATTTTGGGTAGATCATGTTTTCTGCATATAATGATTATTAAACAAAACTATAAGAGGCCAATATTTCAGGCTGAGCTCGAGCACAAGGCCCCGAAAGACCAGACCAAACAAAATGGAGTCATTCCTGCTAAATGCCGTATAATCAAATGGAAACTCTAAAGAAGCAAAGAGATCTCAAAACAAACTTCTTTTTGTCTTCTGAAAATAGGAGATCACAGAATAATAAGGAAATCCTTTCTGCTCTAACCTTTAAAGAAAAGTGACCTGAAGTAACCAATCAGTTATTTATCTTTTTTTTTACTGTTGTTCTCTTTGCTTACAAAACCCACTGTTTTGCTATTTTCCAGTGGAATTGAGACAAAGTTACTATATTTACAATGGTGAAAGAATGACATCAATGCCTAAAGTTTTGATCAACGTCTTAATTTTGAGAGATTAACCAAAAGGGAGGAATTATTAAATTAAGTTTAGCCTAAAGCTGCTTCCTTATATATTTTAAGTTCAGCCTAAAAGTCTCTGCATACATAGTGACCTGTAATCTAACTGGAAATGTAAATGGACTCTTGTAAACAAGTAGCCAAATCTCCAACCACGTGGAAGTCCCAGAGTCACTGTGAACCTATTCTGCTTGGAAGGAGGAGGATTGTCCTATTAGCAAATCATTCTTTTGTCAATTAAAAACTGTTAAATGTAACTGATCAAATGTTTTTCTTTTAACATGATAATTGAATATCCTCATTTTTGAATAAATATTACTCTTTAGGTGATTGCATTGACTGGAATTTTCAGATCAATATTTTGTAATAAAAGTAAAAATGTATTGATAGAAATTTTCATATTCCTGAGGACAGTAAGATGGTTCTTGAGCTTTATTATTAACATTCTCTCAATTCTACAGAATTGATAGATAGCAACCTGTTTTTTTTTTCTGTTGAGTATCTTCACCATACATATGACTACAACATTGATACTTGTCTTATTTATGCTTCTATTTTATAACAGTAATATATTGTCTAATGTTCTACCAGAATTTTATAATTCTGGGATAAGACTTGCTTAATTATGTGTAAATATTATTTGGATATACATTTTGTTTTTAGAATTTAAGTTGGCTTCTAGCAGTGTTTTCAAAAGTTTATCATTTAAGATAGACAATTCTATGAATACTACCTTAAAATATTTTCTTATTTTACAAATGGCTTTGAAAATGCCATATAAATTTAACAATGCGCACATGGCATTTTAATGCAACAATTAAACCCAGCCAATTTTATAAATAAAACCTAGGTTATTGAACATTTATTTGACTACAAACCTTTTATCCCCTGAAGTAATCTATTTAAATTCTGCAGATCTAGTGTTTTAATGAGAATACTTAGTAAAAACTGACTATATTACTATCCTAGGGTTGTGGTAAAACATTATCAGAAACCTGGTGGCTTAAAACAATTGAAATTTATTCTCTAATACTTCTGGAAACTAGAGTTCTAAAATGAAGGTGTCAACAGGGCCATACTTTCACTGAAGGCTCCAGGAAGGAATCCTTTCTTGCTTCCTAATTGGTTTCTGGCTGTTGCTGGCAATTTGGCAGCAAGTTCCTTGGTTTATGGCAACATCACTACAATTTCTGTTTCTGCCTTCACATGGTCTTCTTCTGTGCATCTGTGTCTCTGAGCGTAAATATCCCCAGAGTTTCTCTGACGAAAAGCCTAGTCACTGCATTAGAATCCAACCTAACCCGTTATGACCTCATCTTATCTAGATTATATCCACAATGACCCTATTTCCAAAAAAAATAGTGCATATATAGGAATCAGGGGGTAGGGCTTCAACGTATCTTTTGGAGGACACAATTCAATCCACAACATGGACTTAACCTCATATTATTTTGTTATGTCATATTAGATATCATCATATCATATTACAATTATCCTCATTACTAATTTGAGGGCTTTAATTTCTCCCCCTCACCACAAAAAACACTTTGAGTCTCCCCCTCACCACAGAAAAAACTTCACCTTTATACTGCTGCTTTCTATTTTTACCCATTTGGGGCTTGGTACAGTATAGACCACGTCCGGAATGTCAAATGAAATGTCTCATATCAGAAAATGCCTTCAATAAATGAATAAAACCTAACATAAAAAAAAACAATTTGGAAGATTTGAATTAAAAAGTTCCCATTTAGACAAAGTAACCAACTTTATTATGGGTAGTGTCATGTTGGTAGGAGGCCTGTAATAGTAAAATATATTCTGATTACATACATTTAATATGATATAGTATATAAGTTGTTGTTTCAAATGATTAGTATTTTAAGCTCCAAATACATTTTAATATAGTTATATCACCTTTACTTTATAGATTAAAAAGGTATCATCACTGAAAAACTGAGTTTTCCGAAGTGAAGTTTGGTCCTGCTGGTTTTTGCCCAGTTCTACTATCTTTGTCCAACCTGCTTTTACCAGAGGTAAAACCCCATAGTTGACTACATGGCTTGTATCCATGGTGTCTGGGGCTGCTGATGGTTAGCAAAGTCAGCCATTAGGAAGAGGAGGTAGATTAAAAACAATGCAGACATGAAGCACTTTTATATCTGATATCACTGTACTTGGACACAAATACTGCTTATACATAAAAATCTCTGATTTCTTGCCCACTCCTGAATTTTGTGCTAGTTTCTCTTTTGACCAACTATAGCCCAGAAACATATCCCCCAAAAAAGATTCTAGGAAACAATTTCCAGTTTAACCAAGTTGATAATGAGACAATTAGCACAAAGGTGAAACTTTTAACTAGATGTTGTTTTAGTTAATTGCTTAAGAGTTGAAGTTTCTGAAATTATTAAAATGGTAAGAGTAAGCAGTGGCTAAAGATTATACAAAAAATTACTTGTAGGATGTATTACTATTATCTTGGATTCAGAAAACCCTTTATTCTAAGTCATCAATGACATCACCCTTATTGTAATTATTATGTCAATATTATTGAGACCATTTTAAGCTAAATTTATTAAGTTAGATGAAGATAACATTGTAGAATTGATATCCAAAAGTTAAATCCTTTTCACAGGAAGTTTCTGAAAAATAATGTATGTGAATTAAATAATGTTGAAAAGAAATTTAGATAACAAAATTTATTAATATTTTATTACAGAGAGATAATTTTTAAATTTAAGACTATATGAAATGCTTTCAGAATCATTTTTATAATTGCTTGGGAAAGAAATAGCTATTTTCTGATTCAAAATTCTGCATGATTTATTAGAATGTCTTAATGTTGGGAAACTTGTCACTCAACTTAAAATATTAAATAAATATATATCAAAAGAAGAATGCAGCTGTACATGTAGCAATACTTAGAAATATTACATTAAAACAGGAGGTTAATAATGTATTACTTTTTTGAAATGTTAATTCAAAAATAAGCACAGAACATCTTCAAATGGATGGATTAATTTTATATGTTTCCTACTGAGAGAAAAGAGGATCTGCACATGAATGGGATCATAGATCTTCGAATGAGATTTTGTATCTAGTAATAGTAGATATTTTTAGCAAATCTCACTGAAGTGAATATGGGAAAATTGGCTTATCTAGGTTTTAGAAACTTAGCTTTAGTTATTTATATTTATCAGGAAAAATCTTTCCCCCCAAAGACATGCATACAAATGCATATAAGCACACATGTGTGCACACACACTGGAACATATTTGTTAGATAGTGGAACTTAATGCTTTGAAACAAACAAAAACATTGAAATATTTATAGTGCACATAACCTAAAGAAGTAAATACATGTTTAAAAATTTTCTAATATTAAAAACCTATTGATTGTCTATCTAAGCTTCATGTCCATATCTATGAATTCAGAAACATAAAAAAAAAAACAGAGAAATATTTCTTTTAAATATCAATGAGAAAAATGTAAAGTACAAAGCATCTATATTCATGAATAATTTTAACTGTTCTCTTGGCATATAATTAATGCTTGATGGCTCAAAGGAAGTGTCGTATATGTTAAATTTCAGGCTGTGACTAGATGAGATGTCCAATGAGTAGATTTCAGTTTTAACCTTAGATTATTAATCCCCTCTGGCCACTGAGGCACTCCAACCCCAACTAGTTGCCTTTGGTGACAAACAGCCTGATTAAGAAATGTCTGTTGAGCATCTCAGCTAAGTGATGTATTATCAAATTAATCATGGTCCTTGAAATAATTTGTCACTCACTACTTCGAAGATAGTGAACCCAGCATCAAAATGTAGTGAACACAGCTAAGATTCTGGGCCACCACCTAAACATATTCTATAGATTACCGTAGAATTAATAGTTGCCTAATTTAGACAAAAAATTTGGGGGAAGCTTCCAAAAAATGTGATGTACTAAATGCCTAAAGAAACGTTCCCAAGGTAGAGGGAAGGGGTTTGGAAAGGTTTTCACCAGGAAGAGAAAGAACTTCAGAGGAGAAAGAAGAAGGCAGGGGCAGCTCCATTAAGTGGCTTTGAGTTTGTCTTTGCATATATTTAGTAATTGTCTGTGGCTGACATACACTTTTAAGTGGTATCTAAACATTGAGGAATGTGCACTTTTACAACACCTGTACCTGAAAATTCAAGCATCATTGTTATTTTCAAGTCATTGATATAGTAATGTTCAGCTGGATTCAGTGTCCATTTATATTGTCTCAAAGGATTAACATTATATTTATCAAGTCACTTAAAAAAGAAATGAATTTCTTTTCTGTACCTACGGTCTTGGCTCATGGAGCATTCACTGGGGTACAGTTTGGATTCATGGAACTAAAGTGAACGAACATTTCAGCCAAATCAGTTTCACACCTTCCACTATTAGCTGTAGTCCGTGTATAGGGGAAGCCTCTAAATTCTTGATCTATACATTTTGGGAAGAGATTTATAAAATAAATGAATTAATAAATAATTTAAAAACAAGAACAAACATATATCGTGATTCATCTAAGAATTCTGAAAAATGTAACTGCTATTTTGAAATATCCTAGTGTATTAATCATAATTAGAATTATAATATCTATGTCATAACAACTAAATTACTAAATTTTATAGTATTTCAAGTTTCCTTAAGAATATTCTTTCTCTGCTGAAAATTAAGAATACATGAAAAGGAATGATGAGCCTGAAATACTTTCATCAAGATTTAAATAAACATCTCTTTTCTAATATCAATAAACCACCAATATAAGCATAATCTAATTCTTATGAATTTACTATATTTAGGGAGCAAATAAACAGACAAAGAATTTTGTCCTCATTAGTAATCATATCATACTATTAAACATATCAACCTGTTACTGCAGCTTGGGCCTCCAAGTTCTCTGGCTCTCGTGTAAATAAAAATTAACACTAGGACAAACATGCATTTTTCTTAGACAAGGTTTAATGGGCTTGCTACGCAAGAAATTTTAAGGGAGCAGCTGCAAACTTGCACAAACATTTACAGCAGCACAATTTGCAGTTGCAAAAGTATGGAACCAGTCCAAATGCCCATCAATCAATGAGTGGATAAAGAATTGTGAATATATATACACACACACCATGGAATACTACTCAGCCATAAAAGAAATGAAATAATGGCATTTGTAGTAATCTGAATAGAACTGGAGACCATTATTCTATCAAGGGAAACCACCCCCAATATTTCAACATAGATTCTTTCTATTTTCCATAAGTGTCGGCCAGCTGAGAAATAAAGAGAAAGAGTACAAAGAGAGGAATTTATAGCTGGGCCGCTGGGGGTGACATCACATATCAGTAGGACCATGATGCCCACCTGAGCCTCAAAACCAGCAAGTTTTATTAAGGGTTTCAAAAGGGGAGGGGGAGTAAGAACAGGGAGTAGGTACAAAGATCACATGCTTCAAAGGGCAAAAAGCAGAACTACTACTAAGGGTCTAACAAAGATCACAAGGCAAAGGGCAAAAGCAGAACTCCTGATAAGGATCCAACAAAGATCACAAGACAAAGGGCAAAAGCAGAACTACTGATAAGGGTCTATGTTTAGTGGTGCATGTATTGTCTTGATAAATATCTTAAACAACAGAAAACAGGGTTCGAGAGCAGAGAACTGGTCTGAACACAAATTTACCAGGGTGGGGTTTCTCCCCACCCTAGTAAGCCTGAGGATACTGCAGGAGACCAGGGCATAGCTCAGTCCTTATCTCAACCGCATAAGACAAACATTTCCAGAACGGTCATTTATAGACCTCACCCCAGGAATGTATTCCTTTCCCAGGGTATTAATATTAATATTCCTTGCTAGGAAAAGAATTTAGCAATATCTTCCCTACTTGCACGTTCATTTAAAGGCTCTCTGCAAGAAGAAAAATATGGTTCTTTTTGCCCGACCTCGCAGGCAGTCAGACCTTATGGTTGTCTTCCCTTGTTCCCTAAAAATCGCTGTTATTCTATTCTTTTTCAAGGTGCACTGATTTCATAGTGTTCAAACACACATGTTTTACAATCAATTTGTACAGTTAACACAATTATCACAGTGGTCCTGAGGTGACATACATCCTCAGTGTATGAAGATAACAGGATTAAGAGGTTACATGTGTAAGAAATTATAAAAGTATTATTTGGGAACTGATAAATGTCCATATTAAAATGAAATCTTCACAATTTATGTTCCTCTCCCATGGCTCCAGCCGGTCGCTCCGTTTGGGGTCCCTGAATTCCCGCAACATTATTCTAGGTGAAGTACCTCAGGAATGGAAAACCAAACAAAGTATGTTCTCAGTCATAAGTGGGAACTAAGCTATGAGGATGCAAAGGCATAAGCATAATACAATGAATTCTGGGGACTTGGGGGGAAGGGTAGGAATGGGGGTTGGTGATAAAATACTACACATTGGGTACAGTGAGCACTCCTTGGGTTATGGGTGCATGAAAATCTCAGAAATCACCACTAAAGAATCTTTAGTGGTGTAACTAAATGGTGTAATTAATGTAACCAAACACCACCTGTTCCACAAAAACCTATTAAAAATAATAATAATAAAAAACCCCACAGTATTGCAAAGGATAAACATTTGGGTAACCAACCACAACAACCAACAACTAGAAAAGAGATCCTGGTGCTAACTTCCTGAAAGACTGAGCTCTTGTCATTTTAAGGAAGCTAAGACAAAGAAAAGAGTGATGTGTAAGCATCTAGAGATTGGGAGTTTTCAACTGCATCTGGTAAAATTCTTATCAGGAATGTCAGAGTCCTGACTTAGCAACCTTGGGAGGCATCACTCAAGGAGATAAACGATTAGGTTCTTCCTTTTGTGGTTAAGAATTCAGTCTAGTCAGTTAAGTTAGGAAGGGGTAGCTTTCTACTAGGTGACTTGGGTCAGCTTGTTAAGAGAGGCAAGAAGGTAGGAGAGGGAATACGTCCAGACATGTGAGACTTATTGGGAGTCTGCTCATGTCTTTTGTCTGCCCAAACCAAGTCTCTTCCCTACACTGTCTCAAACCCAAGACTAGAATGCTATTTCTTTGTATTAGAACTAGGCTGATCCTTATATTTGTAGTAGATTATTATGTTTGGAAACTGTGTACTGGCTTTAAGAACAATACAAAAAGTAGTTGTTAAATGATCTGGAAGGGTGCTGAATGTTTTTGTGTACAAATAGCTCCTCAATTTTACCATTACTAATTAATTTAAGCCTAAAAAGTTAGTTAATTTAGACTTTTAAAATTAAAAGATAATACCTATGCCCATAAACCAAAAATAAAATTATAAGCCCCTCAACCATCTGAATAGACATTCTTCTCTACCAAGGGCATTCCATTGTTGCCTTGAAAAACTAGTTCAGGCCATGATGGGAAGTTGAGAGTCTGACATGCCTCACAGCTAACCAGCATTAACATTAAAACAGGGATTTTAAGACTGATAGAAGAGACTCTTTAAGTCTGATAAGAAATCTTTACAATCTGTTCTCTCCAAAGCCTACTACCTGGAGACTTCATCTGCATGATAAAACCTTGGTCTCCACAAGCCCTTATTGTAACCCAGACATTCCTTTCTATTGATTCTAGGTATTTAGATAATAACTCCTTCAATTAATTTCCCATCAAAAAATCACCTGGAAGCCCCTGTTTCCAGTTGTCCCATCTTTCTGAGCCAAGCCAATGTACATCTTACACATATCAACTGATGCTTTATGTCTCCTTACAATATATAAAACAAAGTTGTAGTCCAATCACCTTGGGAATGTATTCTCAGGATTTCCTGACAGTGTGTTACAGGCCATTCATCACTCATATTTGGCTCAGAATAAATCTCTTCAAATATTTTACAGAGTTTGACTCTTTTTATCAAAATGCCTTAGTCATATAACACTAAATTTATAAAACCAATTTGGAGAGAATATGATTTTACTTTGTTTTGATAGGTATTGAATTGGAAGACATTTGGCAGAATTTGATAGTTAGAAATATTCAATGCACAGAGTATGGTGTTTTTTTTTTTTTTTTTTGAAAAGTATATCCATGTATAAAAACCAAGAGATTTTACATAAAACATTGATTTTTACTTCTCTGGCAACATATTTCTCATAATAAAATATGGAAATAACTGAGTAAGGGTTTCCTGATTCAAACGGTACAGACATTTATGCTCTTCAATTTTTTTATTGTGATGCAAGTTTTATTACTCAGAAAGCACACAAATATGTATATGTTGTAGTCATTTTTCTCACTATTATGTACCTCAGCTTTGTAGATATTTTAGCTTGTGGCTCCTGCAATATAGTCGCGCGCACACACACACACACACACTCACACACACACACAGACACGTACAGACATCATTATTGCTGGAATCACAAGCTACATGTATTATGTACACAAACATGTATAAAATCTATACATATATACACATATAGATTTATATGTATGTTTCTGACAGTGTACAGAGACATAAAATGAAAATAAAGCCTCTGAAAGGAGAAGGGTGAGGGCTCTGGGACAAAAGAGGTTTTTGTTGTTGTTGTTGTTGTTGTTTTCATTACCATTTTATAAGCCCTACCCTTCATTTGTCAGGGACTAGCAAGCAGTATTAGGTTAGCCACTTGCAGAAAGCCGACACTGTTTCTTTTATATGGGTTTAGAGCGATTCTGTCAACACTAAGTTGTAATATCCTTTTCTGTTTGATCTCAAGTTGACATTTCCTTCAAACTCTGTCCTTTAAGTTAACCAAAGTGTGCCAGTGCAAAATAAAATGTAAGGGATTTCTATAATATATCCAGTACTTTACATACAGGGTCATTTACACCAGAGTGTTAAACCAGCTTGGCAACCATGTTACAGACTTTCACAGATATATTTGCATTAAAACACATTGTTAACAACTGATAGTCACTTTTATTAGTATCAAAAGTATCCCAAAAAGAAGAACATATAAATTTGACAAATATCTCTTAATTGAAAAAGATAAATGCACAGTATTTCTACATTTTTCAATCTTGAGGATTAATATATATGAAAAAATAGATGACACATTTTATGAGAAAATGAAGTGGGAACTAGTCAATAAATGCCTCAGAGTCTGCAATATGTCAGCTTTACTAATAGGAATGTTGTGATCTGTTCAATAAAGGGCAAAATGTCTCCCCCCAAAATCGACTTAATTTATAGGGTAGTGTGGTTCCAAAGGGAAAATCTTTTCATTTACAAATCAAAGTACTAAATCTAACAGCTGTCTTTATAGTTCACAATTTATATAATTACATTTATTTAAAAATCCCCATTTTATTCAGTCTTCACAATCTTCACATATCTGTAAGGCTAAATTGAGGGCAACATGAAATTTTCAAGTAGACTGTATTTGAGTTTGTAAATCAGCATCTTTTCTTTCTATAGGAGATGCCTACTGGGCATTCTGAATACTCAGAACACTGGACGCTGAATCTATGGCACCTTTGAAACTTTTGAAAAATAAATTCACCTTTCTGGGTTTCAGTTTCTTCAACTACAAAATGAAACATTTGGAGAAACAGTCTGCAAATTTCTTCCCCACTGTAATTCTGTGATTTAATTCTTCTAAGGTAGCTATCTGAATGATCTAATGCAATCTGTTTAGATCATGAAAAATAGGAAAATAGAAATCTTCAATATTCCACTGTTTTTTTCTTCTAACCTTCATACCCATGCCACCTTTGAAGTTAGAGTTTAATCAGAGTATATCATGAATATGGCAGATATATTTGGTTGGTATTACTTCTGTAACTAAGACTAAATTAGTAGCTTAAATGAATACAAGTTTACCTTACAGTTTAGGAGATTCAAATTTCAAATCAACTTCACTGGGATGAAGTCAAAATGTCAATTGCACTGATCCCTTTACGAGACCAAGGAGACGATTCATTTTATTTCCTTGTTCAGCTTTTAGAGGCCACCTGCATTCCTTGGATTATGGTCATTTCCTTGCATCACTCCAACCTCTTGCTGCTATTGTCATATCTCCCACTGCTAATTTTTACCCTCATGCCACACTTTTATTAGAAGTCTTATCATTACATTGGGCCCACCTGGATAATCCAGGAATCCAGGATTATCTCCCACCTCAAAATCCTTAAATTAATCATGTCTGTAAAGTTCCTTTACTATATAAAATAACACAGTAACTGATTCCAGGGATTAGGACATGAACATTATTAGGCAACCACTATTAAGCCTACAATAGCAGGTAATAAAACAGGTAATTAAAGTGTTCAAAATTTTAAAACTCCATTAAGAGAAAGACACAATCTTCTGGCTCCTTCCTGTCATTGTTTTATTGGGATTTCCAGAAAATTGAAGGATGATTCTAAAATGGCCTTAAACCACTGTCACTATCTTTTATGATCAGATTAAAAGTAAATACAGCTTATCAAGATAAGGAAATTAACATATGCTTTTTCTCAGGCCACACCTCTCCCACAAGAATAAGCACTGTTCTGATGTTTATCAGGCATTAGTTTTGCCTGTTATAGAACATTATGTAAATCATACATTATTTTTATGATTTATTCATCCAGCATATTTTTGAAATCATGTTGTATGTATCAGTTCTTTGCACATTTTTATTGATGAATAATATTCCATTAACTAAATATGCCACAGCCTATTTAACCATTCTACTGATGGATACTATATCCATTTTAAGTTTTGTGCTGTTATGAGTAAAGCAATGAGCATTCATATAAATGTCTCTTACGTATCTATAAAAGGACAAGATAGGTATAACTATAGGTTATGGTTAGTTTTATAAGAAACTAAAGTGTAACATTTTACCCTCATATCAACAATGCATCAGAGTTTGAGTTATTTCACATCATCAATAACTTTTAGCAATATTTGGTATTGCCAGTCATTTTCATTTTTTCTATTGGTTGTGTTTTTGTACTTCATACTGGTTTTAATTGCTATTTTCTTATGACTATTGAGGCTGAGCCCTGTTTTTATGTGTTTATTATTTAATTCACGTATCTTTATTTGTGAACTATATTAAAATACTTTGTTTTTGGAGTGTTTATCTTATCATGGCATGATTTTAAATATCTCTTGTATACTACTCTTTGTTCTCTGTATAACTTCTATATGCTAGTCTCTATCAGATATCTGTTGTGTAAATATTTTATCCCTGTCTATAGCATCTGTATTCATTTTGGTAATCATACCCACTCATAGCAGAATTTGTTACTTTGGAGATATTGAATTTATCTGTTTCTTATATAATTATGGATTTCTAAGATTTTTTTATTTTTATTTTTTGGACAGAGTTTTGCTCTTTTTGCCCAGACTGGAGTGCAATGGTGTGATCTCGGCTCACCGCAACTTCTGCCTCCTGGGTTCAAGCGATTCTCCTGCCTCAGCCTCCCAAGTAGCTGGGAGTACAGGCATACGCCACCACCCCGGCTAATTTTGTATTTTTAGTAGAGACAGGGCTTCTCCATGTTGGTCAGGCTGGTCTTGAACTCCCGATCTCAGGTGATCCACCTGCCTCAGCCTCCCAAAGTGCTGGAATTACAGGCATGAGCCACCGTGCCCGGCCTCTAAGATATTTTAAGAACTTTTTTGTACTACCAACTCATAGCAACACTTTTTTCGCCTCATTTTTCCTAAAGGCTTAACGAGTTTAGCTTTTATATTTAGGTTTAGGTTTATGATTAATTTGCAATTTATTTTGCATGTGGTAAAATATAAAGTTCATTTTTTCCATATGGCTATCTAGGTACATGAAAGGCTGATAGCTGAAGGCAGAATAGGAATATCGAGAAAGTTCTTTGGCGACACATGCCCCAACTTAGTCAAAACACAATACTATATAAAATTGAAGCTAGTGATGATGAACCACTGAAAATAATCACCTAACTCTACTCTTGCTGAGATTGACTCAACCTTTACAATAATTCATTGCAGATTTGTTGCAGAAGGAGAGGTGTGCCCATTTCTGGGGAAAACATTTATCTATGTCTCTACTCTCCTAGTCTCCTACCTCATGATGCCTATGATGCCTGGCATTCAACAAAATCTTAAGAGATTTACAAAACAAGCAAGTAAAAATAACCAGCTATTAACAGAATGGCAAATAACAAAGACATTTACAAAACTGAATTATTTTATAATCATCAGACAAGGAGCAAATGTAAAAACAAGCATTTTTTTTAAATCAATGAATTTGAATATACCAAAATAAAAATAAAAAAAATAAAATACTAAGAGATAAAAAGGCAAAAACATTTTATCTGTCTCTTATATTATTATGGGTATAAGAGACATTTGTATTTAGATACATTTATTGTCTAAAAGAAAATATAATACAAAAGCATCCAAGGGTTGTGGAGCAATATCAAACAGTCTAAAATTCATTCAATTAGGATCTCAGAAGGTTAAGAGAGTAAATATAGTCACTTTTATTGGTTAGACTTTTTCTCATAAAAATCTGTAGGCAAGTCATCAATTATTTTTATTAAACTGTGCCTGACCTTGTCACGTCCACGCTCTATTTTGCAATTCGGCGTTAGTGTTTTTTTTTTTTTTTTTTTTTTTGGGAGACGGAGTCTCGCTCTGTACCCCTGGCTGGAGTGTGATCTCAGCTCACTGCAAGCTCCGCCTCCCGGGTTCACGCCATTCTCCTGCCTCAGCCTCCTGAGTAGATGGGACTACAGGCGCCCGCCACTACGCCCGGCTCGTTGTTAGTTTTAAGCTATTGCAATATATCTATAAATAAATAATCTTAAGTCACTTTTGAATGGCCTAATAATTAGCCAATCATTTAAATGTTTTTTTTTCCAGATAGATCTTTCCTAGTTGGGTGATTTTTCTCTCTCTTGCTTGCTCTCTCTCTCTCTCTCTCTCTCTCTCTGTGTGTGTGTGTGTGTGTGTGTGAGAGAGAGAGAGAGAGAGAGAGAGAGAGACAAGACACTTTCATCTATTGAGCTTATTTCTTTACTAAGAATGCAGGTTGATATTTATTTAAATTAATTATGAAGGAAGAAATTTATTATTTATAACTTTACTAGTGGGACTTCACCCTCAGGTTACTGCTTCTTGTCTTCTTGCACTGTACTTTTTTCAAAATCAGTTAAACACACATGCAAACATAAATCTGTTTACCTGCGCAGTAAACAGATACCTGCATAATAAACAGACACCTGCACAGATCCAGGTAGCATACCCATTTTCAGTTTGTTATCAGTAGAAAATTCCAATGTCTTTTGGCTTGTGTTGTTTAGTCAGCCTTATCATAGTTGCTATTAAGTAATGATCAATAAAGTGAAATTCTATGTTTTATTTAGTAAAATATACAATAAAATATTTTTAGTATATCTTAAATCATTAAAAGTAGGTTTTATCCCGTCCTCATTGCATTCCAATTACAATTAGGGAAAAATCAAAAGAGGGGATAAATTATCTTTAATTATCCCTCCATAACAAGTTTAAATCGTCTCTGGTAAAATAAGCAAGTTGGGAGTATTTTAAGTTGAAAAGAAGTCTCCCATATCTTTATGGGAAGCACAAAATTATTTTATTGAAACATTAGGGCCGGGTGCGGTGGCTCAAGCCTGTAATCCCAGCACTTTGGGAGGCCGAGACGGGCAGATCACGAGGTCAGGAGATCGAGACCATCCTGGCTAACATGGTGAAACCCCGTCTCTCTACTAAAAAATACAAAAAATTAGCCGGGCCTTGTGGCGGGTGCCTGTAGTCCCAGCTACTCAGGAGGCTGAGGCAGGAGAATGGCGCGAACCCGGGAGGCGGAGCTTGCAGTGAGCTGAGATCCGGCCACTGCACTCCAGCCTGGGCGACGGGGCGAGACTCCGTCTCAAGAAAAAAAAAAAGAGAGAAAAGAAAAGAAAAGAAAAGAAACATTAGGAATTATTTCTGTTTTCTACTACTTCTCAATCATGAAGTCAGAATAAAATGAAAACTAGGAGTATATAACTATATACCCTCAAGTTTCATTTTGCCTTTTTAAGTATAATGGCAGGTAAGTTCCTTATCTTTTCTTACTTTCACTCCTTTGTTTTTTTTTTTTTTTTTTTTTTTACTTAAGATATATAGGTCATTTAAGAAGATGGTCTTGCATCTAAAAGAAGATTCTACTTTGGTAGAACAAAACAAGGTATCACGTTGGACAAATTTTATTTTGTTTTGTTTTCAAGGCAGTTCTTGCTCTGTTACTCAGGTTGGAGTACTGTGGTACAATCAGGGCTCGCTACAACCTCAACCACCCGGGATCAAGCAAATTCTCTCACCTCAGTCTCTCAAGTAGCTGGGACCACAAGCGCATGCCACTATGCCCAGCTATTCTTTTTATTACCATTTGTAGAGACGGGGTCTCCCTGTGTTGCCCAGGTTGGTCTTGAACTCCTGGGTTGAAGCGAGTCTCCTGCCTCTGCTTGAAAGTGCTGAGATTACCGACGTGAGCTACCATGCCCGGCCCAGACAAATTTGTTTAACTCCCTGCATTTTAAGTTTCTTGTTAAATAGTTGGACATATTAGCGCCTACATTAAAAGATTGATAATTAAAGAAAAGAACAAAATAAAAGACCTTGTTAAGGACCTAGTCGTAGACCTCAGAAAGTATTAGGAAAACGAAGAAGGAAAATAAAAGGTCTACAAGTGAATAGTGAAGAAAAGTCTCACTTTCTGTAGGTTTTTATAACATTAGTGAAGGAGTTTCCTTAGAGACTTATTCTAGCCTACAGCTTGAAATTTAGTGTTATCTCCAATATTTATGTTTTTTACTCTAATACTTGGTATGCTTTTTGGTCTTCTATTTGAATCTGATATTGTGAAAAAACAAGTTAAAAAGACCCAGTCCTCACCTCATAAGACTTCACAATGGGGGTAGAAGGTGATATATGCTAGTGAAGTTTTTGCTGCCATATAATAGTGGTCCAACTTAGAATTCGGGTTAGTTAATATGGATTTCCTTGTTCTGCTCAATTTCCAGTACAATAGGCATATTTTTCTTTTTTCATATTTTTTCACTCCTGCTTTGATCTTCTGATTACTTTGACTCTATTTCTGAAGACTCCTCAACTTCTTATATTACTTGTTTTACTTTTATATGTAAGAAGAACAAATTTTTACACATAAATAGCGAATTTGAGTGTCATCTAATCCTCTTTTCCCATACTCTTCTGGAAGAGATACTATATTTTTCTCTAGTCATTGATAAAAAATGTCTAAATCAATAAGAAATGTTTAAGTGCTGCTTTTTTCTCCTTTCCATTAAGGGAAACTTTTTATTCCTTTTCTTATGTGACTTTGCATTTGGCTACAATGGTGTGGGATTATCATTGCTTTCCCATTACCACTATAAGAACACGATTATTTTTACTTAATTAAATTTGGTTTTCAAATAACTATTGTTACCACCAGTGCAGTGGTTCTCATGGTATACAAGAGTCAATTAGCAGTGTGCCACAAAGAATGCGTTAGTAATAGAAGTATCAAATGTGAAAGTGTGCAAACAAATCTCAATATCTATAAAAGCTATTCTTTTTTTTTTTGAGATGGAGTCTCACTCTGCTGCCCAGGTTGGAGTGCAGTGGTGCGATCTCAGCTCACTGCAACCTCTGCCTCTCGGGTTCAAGCAATTCTCCTGCCTCATTCTCCTGAGTAGCTGGGATTACAGGTGCCCACCACGCCCAGCTAATTTTTGTATTTTTAGCAGAGACAGGGTTTCACCATGTTGGTCAGGCTGGTATCAAACCCCTGATCTCATGATCCACCCGCCTTGGCTTCCCAAAGTACTGGGATTACAGGCGTGAGCCACCATGCCCGGCATTCACTTTCATTTTCATTGTGTATACCTTCTTGAGTAGATGAAAACAAGTTAGTACTAAAGCCTATATTTGAGGAACAATTAGGAAGTTCAGTTGTAATGTGGGGGTAAATTTTAAAGTGCTATTGGTGTGCATTGCATAGGTGGTTGTTATCCATCATGTTATCTGTGTTTAATGGTAAAATTATTTACTGCTCTAAAATGCCTGTGTCTTCATGGAAACATGGATTTAATTTAAAAAAAGAAAAATAATACAATGAAATGCTTGTTCTTGACACTTAAAATCAAGAAAATTAGATATTTAATTATGTATGGAGAGCTAATTTTTTTTAAGGTTTCTTGCCACGGTTCATTGTTCCGTCTGTGTGGGTTAGAGAATATATTTAAAGTTGCAAATGGTTCTGAAGTCTCCCTTGTTTTGTTTGTGTGTGTGTGTGTTATTGTTGTTGTTGTTGGTTTTGTTTATTTTATTTGTTACCGGGCCGCTCTCTTACCACCCACATTTGTGTGTAGTTTCATTTCACCCAGAGATGTATAGAAAACTTACATCACACCAATGGACTCTCACTTTTGGTGATTCTGATTACATTTCTTGTTTCACTGCTCACCTTGTATGATTACCACCATGTTGAACTAACAAACCTGAAAATGTTTATTGTCCATTTCCAAATAAGTTGGTCTTATTTGGAAGACCAGTTTATAATTTTAGCTATTCAAACAGATTCTCACCTCCCTCACAGAATTGAGTGAACTCCTTGCCAGCAAAATCACTAGTTTTTTGCTCCAGATCTAGCCTAGTATGACTAGAATTTCTGCTAACTTAGAAGGAGATACAGGAATAAATGCAAATGGTCTCAGGCAATCAGTCCACAGATTCACTTCATCCTTAAATAATGCTTCGGTAATTTTCAAAAATTACGTATCAATTTGTTTTCTGCCTTTGGTTAATTTTCAGAGTTCCAAAGTATTTCATTTTTAACATTTTTCTCCAATTTTATTCTCAATTTTAGTAGAAGAGCATCAGTGCCTCATACCATAATTACTGGCATCTCTCTCTAGATAGCCTAATTTTAATATGAAAGTAAATATAATCTTGATTTATAAAATATTGGGAAAAGAAAATTAAGGAGAGAAGTTAGAAAAGTAAATGTGATAGATGAATTGCAATATACAAATAGGTACCTATAGAACCTGAAGTTAACTAGATGTTTTCTTTAAAAAAGAAAACTTTTAAGTTCAAGGGTACAAGTGCAGGTTTGTTACATAGGTAAATATGTGTGTCATGGGAGTTTGTTATACAGATTAGTTCATCACCCAGGTATTAGTAGCCTAGTACCTATTATTAGTTATTTTTCCTGTTCCCCTCCTTCCTTCAGAGTCCAAGGAAGTTTTTTGCATTATAAAAACAAGATTATTCTAAAATTTATATAGAAAGACAAAAAATCATAATAGCTAAAACAATTTTGAAAAAGAATAGAGTGAGAAATATAACTTTTCAATATTAAACTTACTGTATATCTATGTAATCAATAGGAGGAAAGATAGTCTTTTCAACAAAAAATACTGGAGTAATTTGGCATCTGTAGATTTAAAAAATCAATTAAAAATTAAGTGGTACCTAATCCTCATACTTTATACAAAAATTAACTCAAAATAGATCTGATATTGATATTTAAAATGTAAAACTATTAAAAATGAAATTTTAAAGAAAAATAAGAGAAATTTAACAAACCTAGGACTAGGTGAATAATTTGAAGACTTGACATTAAATGTGCAATCAATAAAAGAAAATACTGATAAGCTGGACTTCATCGTTATTATTTTTT
>NW_022159534.1:0-685 GCF_008728515.1 Papio anubis | reverse complement strand
CCCGCCTCGGCCTCCCAAAGTGCTGGGATTGCAGGCGTGAGCCACCGCGCCTGGCCAATTGTTTTATTTTTAAAATTTAAAGTAAAAATAATAATGCATTGTGGGTTTATAACAAATATAGAAGTAAAATATATAACAATAATAGCACAGAAGCCAGGAGGGGGAAATGAAAACAAAATGTTGGAAGATGCTTATACTTTAATTTTACTTGAAGGTATAATTTCACTTGAAGGTAGACTGAGATAAGTTAACATGTATACTAGAAACCCAAAAGCAATGACTAAATAATAAAACGACACAAAACAAAATATGTGTGGCTAGCAAGTCCACAAAGGAGAGAAAGTGGAGTCATAAAAAATACCCAATGCAAATAAAGGCAGAAGAAGAGAAAAAAATTGCACAAAAAGAGATGAGACAAAGAGAAAACAAATTGCAAGATGGTAGACTAAAACCAAATCATGTCAATAGTCGTATTAAATATAAATGATTAAAGCATCACAATCAAATAGCAGAGATTGTCAAATTGAATAAAAAAGCAATGGCCGGGCGCGGTGGCTCAAGCCTGTAATCCCAGCACTTTGGGAGGCCGAGGCGGGTGGATCACAAGGTCAGGAGATCGAGACCATCCTGGCTAACATGGTGAAACCCCGTCTCTATTAAGAAATACGAAAAACTAGCCGGGCGA
>NW_022159533.1:0-685 GCF_008728515.1 Papio anubis | reverse complement strand
GGCCCTCTTATTTCTGTGTCTGTCTCCGTGAGTCTTCTCCTCTTCCTGGAGCATGCTCGGTTGATCTGCATCTTCCCGCGCGCGGGAAAGTTGGTGAGGAAGAACCCGGAAGCAACATGGATTATGCCTTCTTGTTCACCTTCCTCCATCTTGTCCTTTCTCCTTCACCCAAACAGTCCAACCTCTTATTGATTATAAGAATTTAGGGCGCCGTGGTCTGTCTGGCTGCTTCCTGCTGTTAAAGGGCGTAGTTAGGGTCTCAGGTTGGCAGTTGCGTGTAGGGATGCAGGAGCATTTGGTTGAAGGTGACTCGGGTGATCTCTTGAACCTTGGCTCGGAGAAATTTTATTAGAATGGGAGCAAGACATAACATAAGGCAGAGGATTAGTATGGGAATTAGGAATGGAAGCATCTGCTGTAGTACAGGCGGTAGCCATACTGGTGGTCTGGGGGTTAAGGGGGCATTAAATTGTTGAAGCTAGGGAAACCCCGATAATTAAGGGAAGAAAAACAGCCCGCTTTTGGATGTTATTGCTGGAGCTGAGCTGGGAAGCTAGTTCAGACAATTCTCCTTTGCTATATAGGGTTAAGCTAGGCACTAAAGATACCGGAACGCAAAGGGACTGGGTGATGGAGGTATGGTTAAGAGTTTTAGATAGAGTTTGGTTACACCAAAAGTAGCCCC
>NW_022159532.1:0-685 GCF_008728515.1 Papio anubis | reverse complement strand
AAAAAGGAAATATCCTCCGATGAAATCTGGAAAGAAGCTTTCTGAGAGACTGCTTAGTGTTCTGTTAATTCATCTCACAGAGGTACATCTGTATTTTGTGGATCTCTTTGCTAGCCTTATTTCTGTGGAATCTGAGAACAGATATTTCGGATCCCTTTGACTACTATAGGGCCAAAGGAAATATCCTCCGATAACAAAGAGAAAGAAGCCTTCTGAGAACCTTCTTTGTGTTCTGTGAAATCATCTCACAGAGTTACTGCGTTCTCCTCAAGAAGCCTTTCGGTAAGACAGTTCTTGTGGAATTGGCAAAGTGATATTTGAAAGCCCTTAGGGGGCTATGGTGAAAAAGGAAATATCCTCAGATGAAATCTGGAAAGAAGCTTTCTGAGAAACTGCTTAGCTTTCTGATAAATCATCTCACCGAGTTACATCTGTATTTCGGGAATCTCTTTGCTAGCTTTATTTCTGTGGAATCTGAAAACAGATATTTCGGATCCCTTTGAAGACTATAGGGCCAAAGGAAATATAATCCGATAACAAAGAGAAAGAAGCTTTCTGAGAAACTTCTTTGTGTTCTGTGAAATCATCTCACAGAGTTACAGCTTTCCCGTCAAGAAGCCTTTCGCTAAGACAGTTCTTGTGGAATTGGCAAAGTGATATTGGAAGCCCATAGAGGGCTATGGTG
>NW_022159531.1:0-685 GCF_008728515.1 Papio anubis | reverse complement strand
TTGGGAGGGTTGAGGCCAGGAGTTTGAGCCCAGCCTGGCCAACATGGTGAAACCCCATCTCTATTTAAAAAAAAAAAAAAAGATTTTTCCTTGTTCAATATTAATATTAATGCTCTGAATCCAACTTGGAAGCAATAAAGACAAATGCTAATAGGTTTAGAAAATAATTATTGACCGGACATGGTGGCTTTACGCCTGTAATCCCAGCACTTTGGGATGCCAAGGCAGGCAGATCAGCTGAGGTCAGGAGTTCAAGATCAGCCTGGCCAACATGGTAAAACCCCATCTCTACTAAAAATACAAAAATATTAGCTGGGCGTGGTAGCAGGCGCCTGTAATCCCAGCTACTGAGGAGGCCGAGACAGGAGAATTGCTTGAACCCAGGAGGTGGAGGTTGCAGTGAGCCAAGATTGCACCATTGCACTCCAGCCTGGATGACAATAGTGAAACTCTGTCTCAGTATGGCGATTCCTCAAGGATCTAGAACTAGATGTACCATATGACCCAGCCATTGCATTACTGGGTATATACCCAAAGGATTATAAATTATGCTGCTCTAAAGACACACGCACACGTATGTTTATTGCAGCACTATTCACAATAGCAAAGACTTGGAATCAACCGAAATGTCCATCAGTGACAGATTGGATTAAGAAAATGTGGCACATATACACCATGGAATACT
>NW_022159530.1:0-685 GCF_008728515.1 Papio anubis | reverse complement strand
GAGGTGCCCGAGGGCCCAGGGGAGGGGTGGGGGTCAGGTAAGGCCCCAAGATCCTGGGGCGCGACGGAGGTGAAGGGATGAGCGAGGAACGGCTGGGGAACGGTCTCGGGGGCAGCAGGGAAGCGCGGAGGCCCAGGAGAGGGGCAGGCGGAGGCTGGGAGTGAGGCCAGGTCAGCGACGGGCCGGCCACCGGAGGATCTGCGGTCCTACCGCGGAGACAGACGGCCCTTTGCAGAATCTGAGCGGATAAAGGGACGATTTGCGGGTGAGGCTGCCAGTGAGAGGCCAAGAGACCGGCAGGCGGCTCTTCCAGCAGAGCGGGTGGCCCCCAGGGAGCGGCGAGCGGTGCCGGGTTCCGGGCAGTTCTGAGCGCAGAGCCCAAGGGACCCGCGGAGGGGCTGCCGGTGGAGCAGGAGAGAAAGAGAAAAGCCAAGATCTGCTGAGAAATGCAGCCCCTGCCGTGCACCCCACCACATTCACAGCGATTCAGGCGGATTGTCTGGGAGCGCACCTGCTGTGGCTCCAGAGGGCACGACCCAGGGATGGGGCGTGGTGGTAAACACCTCCACCGTGAACACCTCCACCATCAACACCTCCACCATAAACAACACCTCCACTGTCAACACCTCCACCATAAACAACACCTCCACCATCAACACCTCCACCATCAACACCTCCACCGTAA
>NW_022159529.1:0-686 GCF_008728515.1 Papio anubis | reverse complement strand
TGACCCATATGTGCTGAGCCAGACAAGAGCCAGGAATGAAGCTCCAAATAATCTATTTCCCAGTTGGTGCTTAGAGTACAAACAAATAGAAAGTCTCTAATAGACCTGTGTCTCTTGAGATAAGACTGAGCATTTCTTTTTCTTCTTCTTCTTTTTTTTCTATATACTTTAAGTTCTATTTCTTGCAGTCTACAGACACTCAGCTCTTCGCAGACACAGCCAGCCGTTAACCCGAAGCACTGCACAGCCACTTCCTCTCTGCACAGAAAAGGCTGCCACAAGGGGAGAGATGGTCTTACCTTCCAGAGCCTGCCCTTACCAGAGGAAGCCACTCCCACCACAGAAACATTTAGAGGCCTTTCCCAGCTCCTTGCACTGAGACTTAGGGAGCTCTGAGCACCCCAGTCTGTAAAAGTCCATCCCTGGCCTGGCACAGTTGCTCATGCCTGCAATCCCAGCACTTTGGGAGGCTGAGGTGGGTGGATCACGAGGTTAGGAGTTCGAGACGAGCCTGGCCAACATGGTGAAACCCTGTCTCTACTAAAGATACAAAAAATTAGTCAAGCATGGTGGTGCACACCTATAGTCCCTGCTACTTGGGAGGCTGAGGCAGAAGAATCGCATGAACCCAGGAGGTGGAGGTTGCAGTGAGCCAAGATTGCACCACTGTACTCCATCCTGGGCGA
>NW_022159528.1:0-686 GCF_008728515.1 Papio anubis | reverse complement strand
CTTTATCCCCCTCTACCCCTCCCCGGCACCAGTGGCCTCTGTTCCCTCATCCCCCACCCTGCCCTTGGGTCCCCTCCACCCCCTACCCTATACTCCCATCCCTCTCCTTCCCCCTCTTCCCCACCCCACCTCTTTCATCCCTTTCCTCTCCCCACAGCCCCTGGCATCCCATCCTTTGTCCCTCTCCTTCATCCTCCCCATCTCCCTTTCCTCTCTCCCTCTCTCTCCATCTCTCCCTCGACTGCCTTGGTCCACTCACCCACTTCCTCTACCCCTCTCCTCCATTCTCACTCCATGCCCTCTATCCCCACCTCTCCCAACCCCATCCCATGCCTCCCCCTCCATCCCTCCCCTCTATCCCCTTCCATCCCTCCCCCTTCATCCCCCTCCATCCCTCCCCTCCACCCCCTTCCATCCCTCCCCCTTCATCCCCCTCCATCCCTGCCCTCTATCCCTCTCCCTCCCTCCCCTCCATCCCTCCCCTCCATCCCCTTCCATCCCTCCCCCTTCATCCCTCTCCTTCCCTCCCCTCCCTCCCTCCCCTGCATCCCTTCCCTCCATACCTCTCCTTCCATCCCTCTCCATCCCTCTGCCTCCATGCCTCTCCTCCATCCCTCCTCTTCATCCCTCCCCCTCCATTCCCCCTCCATCCCTCCCTTTCATCCCTCCCCTTCATCCCTCCCCTT
>NW_022159527.1:0-686 GCF_008728515.1 Papio anubis | reverse complement strand
TCTTTCAGGAGATAGGGTCCCTCCTCCCTACTGACTTCAGAGGACATCTGGCTGCTGGGGCCCTCTGGTGAGGGGTGCTGTGGGGCCATGGGGCTCCGCTTCAGTGCCTGAGGCCCACCTCCTTGCTCACTAGTATGACAGCCTCCAGGGGAATTTCCATCACAACCAGAAGAGGAGGCCCCCAGGCGGTCTTTCTAGGGAGTCCCCCTCAGAGGCCCTGTCCTCCACTACCCCCTGGAGAAGAGACCCCAGGATGCTGGTTGTTCCTGGACAGGCTTCCCTCTGTCCTGCCCCAGGCTGGCTGCCTGCCCTGGATGGCATCCTAGGGAGCAGGGCCAGGTCAGAGTACCCAGGACTGCACACCCTGTCCCCAGCAACAAGAACAGCTGAGGGGCTCAGAGAGCTGGGGGGCTGACAGCTGAACACAGGCTGAGCGCATCAGTGTGTATTACTGTGTGTGTTTTAGTATTGGCATGCATGTCAGTGTATGTTAGTGTGTGCACACAGTTCTATGTGTGTGTTAGTGTGGACATGCATCAGTGTATGTTAGTGTGTGCACACGGTTCTGTGTGGCTCCTCTCTCTAACTTGGCAGGGCACCATCCTTGAAAGCCCTTGCCTTATTGTCTTTGAAATAATCTGTGTGTTAGTATGTGCATGTGGTACTGTGTGTGTGTTAGTGTGTGC
>NW_022159526.1:21448-27446 GCF_008728515.1 Papio anubis | reverse complement strand
TGGCAAAGTGATATTTGGAAGCCCATAGAGGGCTATGGTAAAAAAGGAAACATCCTCAGATGAAATCTGCAAAGAAGCTTTCTGAGAAACTGATTAGTGATCTGTTAATTCCTCTCACAGAGTTACATGTGTATTTCGTGGATCTCTTTGCTAGCCTTATTTCTGTGGCATCTGAGAGCAGATATTTCGGATAACTTTGAAGAGTATAGGGCCAAAGGAAATATCCTCCGATAAAAAAGACAAAGAAGTTTTCTGAGAAACTTCTTTGTGTTCTGTGAAATCATCTCACAGAGTTACAGTGTTCCCGTCAAGAAGCCTTCCGCTAAGACAATTCTTGCGGAATTGGCGAAGTGATATTTGGTAGCCCATAGAGGGCTATGGTGAAAAAGGAAATATCCTCAGATGAAATCTAGAAAGAAGCTTTCTGAGAACCTGCTTAGTGTTCTGTTAATTCCTCTCACGCAGTTACATCTGTATTTTGTGGATCTCTTTGCTAGCCTTACTTCTGTGGGATCTGAGAACAGATAATTCGGATCCCTTTGAAGACTCTAGGGCCAAAGGAAATATCCTCCGATAAAAAAGAGAAACAAGCTTTCTGAGAAACTTCTTTGTGTTCTGTGAAATCATCTCACAGAGTTACAGCTTTCCCCTCAAAAAGCCTTTCGCTAAGACTGTTCTTGTGGAATTGGCAAAGTGATATTTGGAAGCCCATGGTGGGCCATGGTGAAAAGGAAATATCCTCAGATAAAATCTGGAAAGAAGTTGTCTGAGAAACTGCTCTGTGTTGTGTGTCTTCCACTCACAGAGTTACATCTGTATTTCGTAGATCTCTTTGCTAGCCTTATTTTTGTGGAATCTGAGAACAGATATTTCGGATCCCGTTGAAGACTATATGGCCAAAGGAAATATCCTCCAATAACAAAGAGAAAGCAGCTTTCTGAGAAACTTCTTTGTGTTCTGTGAAATCATCTCACAGAGTTACACCTTTCCCCTCAAGAAGCCTTTCGCTAAGACAGTTCTTGTGGAATTGGCAAGGTGATATTTGGAAGCCCATAGAGGGCTATGGTGAAAAAGGAACTATCCTCAGTTAAAATCTGGACAGAAGCTTTCTGAGAAACTGCTGAGTGTTCTGTTAATTCAACTCACAGAGTTACATCTGTATTTCGTGGATCTCTTTGCTAGCCTTATTTCTTTGTAATCAGAGAACAGAGATTTCGGATTCCTTTGACGACTATAGGGCCGAAGGTAATATCCTCCGATGACAAAGAGGAAGCTTTCTGAGAAACTTCTTTGTGTTCTGTGAAATCATCTCACAGAATTACAGCTTTCCCCTCCAGAAGCGCACTAGCTAAGACAGTTCTTGTGGAATTGGCAAAGTATTCATTATAGGGGCTATGGTGAAAAAATATCCTCAGGGTAATCTGGAAAAGCTTTCTGAAACTGCTTGAGTGTTCCTGTGTTCATCTCTGAGAGTTACATCTGTATTTCATTGGATCATACGATAGCCTTGTTCTGTGGAATCTGAGAACAGATGTTCCGGATAACTTTGAAGACTACGAGGGCCAAAAGGAAATATCCATGCGATACCAAAGAAAGAAAGAATCTTTCTGAGAAACTTCTTTGTGTTCTGTGAAATCATCTCACAATTTACTGGCACTTCCTCAAGAGCATAGCTTAGACAGTTCTTGTGAAATTAGTAGGTGATATTTGGAAAACCATGGGGGCTATGGTCAAAAGGAAATATCCTCAGATGAAATCTGGAAGAGTTTCTGCAAAACTGCTTAGTGTTCTGTTGAATTGATCTCCTGAGTTACATCTGCTGTTTGGTGGATCCCTTGGCTATGCCACTTCCTGTGGAATCTGAGAACAGATATTTCCGGATCCTTTGAAGACTATAGGGCCAAAAGTATAATAACAAAAGAAAGCTTTCTGAGGCTTCCTGTTGTTCTGTGAAATCATCTCACAGAGTTGGCTTTCCCCTCAAGAAGACCTTTCGTTAAAGACAGTTCTTGTGGAATTGGCAAAGTAAATGTTGGGAAGCCCAGCCACAGGGCTATGGTGAAAAAATATCCTCAGATGAAATCTGGAAAGAAGCTTTCTAAGAAACTGCTTGAGTGTTCTGTTAATTCATCTCACAGGGTGCCATCTGTATTTCGTGGATCTCTTTGCTGTATATTTCTGTGTGGAATGCAGGCAGATGTTTGGGATGCTGAAGGCGGGGCGTGGTGTATCCTCCAGTAACAAGAAAGCTTTCTGGCTTCTTTGTGTTCTGTGAAATGTCACAGAGTTAGCTTTCCTCTCAAGAGAGCACTTACAGCTAAGACAGTTCTTGTGGAGATTGTAAAGTGATATTTGGTAACCCATAGAGGGCTACAGTGAAAAATATCTCAGATGATCTAGAGCTTTCTGAGAAACTGCTTTCTGTGATGTGTGACCTGCACGAGTTACATCTCTTCGTTGATCTTTGCTAGCCTTGCAATGAGTTGAGAACACTTATTTTGGATCCTTTGAAGACTATAGGGCCAAAATATCCTCGATAACAAAGAGAGAAAACTTTCTGGCTTCTTCGTGTTCTGTGAAATCATCTCTACGGTGCAGCTTTCTCCTCAAAAACCTTTCGCTTTCGCTAAGACAGTTCTTGTGGAATTGGCAAAGTGATATTTGGAAGCCCGTTAGAGGGCTATGGTGAAAGCAAATATCCTCAAGATGGAAAGAAGCTTTCTGAAAGCATTTCTGTGGTATGTGACTTCCCACTCACAGAGTTACATCTGTATTTCATTGGATATCTTTGGCCTTATTTCTGGATAATCTGAGAACAGATATTTCCGGATCTTACAGACTATAGGGTAAAGGAAATATCCTCCGATAACAAAAAGAAAAGCTTTCTGCAGAAAATTCTTTGTGTTCCTGTATGAAATCATCTGACAGAGTTACAACACCCCTCAAAAGCCTTTCAGCTAAACAGTTCTTGTGGAATTGGCAAAGTGATATATGGAAGCCCTTAGGGCTATGGGCGGTGAATAAGAAATATCCTCAGAGGAAATCTACCGGAAAGAAGCTTCCTGAAAACTGCTTAGTGTTCTGGTAAATCATTTCTCATAGTTACATCTGTATTTCCTGGATCTCTTTGCTGTATGTTTTGTGAAATCTGAGAGAACAGATATTTCGGATCCCTTTGGGGTAAGAAGAGGGTCAAAGGAAATATCCTCGATAACAAGAAAGAAGCTCGAGAGCTTCATGCAAATCATCTCACAGTCACAGCTCCCCTGAAGAAAGCCTTTCGCTGGAGCAGTTCTTGTGGAATTGGCAAAGTGATATTTGGAAGCCCATAGAGGGCTATGGTGAAAAAAGGAAATATCCTCAGATGAAATCTGGAAAGAAGCCTTCTGAGAAACTGCTTAGTGTTCTGTTAATTCAACTCACAGAGTTACATCTGTACTTCCTGGATCTCTTTGCTAGCCTTATTTTTGTGAAATCTGAGAACAGATATTTCGGATCCCTTTGAGTCTATGGGGCCAAAGGAAATATCCTCGATAACAAAGAGAAGAAGCTTTCTGAGAAACTTCTTTGTGTTCTGTGAAATCAACTCACAGAGTTACAGCTTTCCCCTCAAGAAGCGTTTCGTTAAGACAGTTCTTTTGGAATTGGTAAAGTGATATTTGGAAGCCCATACAGGGCTACAGTGAAAAAGGAAATATCCTCAGATGAAATCTGGAAAGAAGCTTTCTGAGAAACTGCTCTGAGATGTGTGACTTCCCACTTTACAGAGTTACATCTGTATTTCATTATGGATCTCTTTGCTAGCCATATTTCTTGGAATCGAGAGAACTAAGTCTTCGGATCCTTTTTCAAGAACTAGAGGTCCAAAAGGAAATACCCTCAGATAACAAAAGAAAGAAACTTTCTGGCTTTCTCTGTGTTCTGTAATCATCTCAGAGAGTTACAGCTTTCCCTCAAGAAGCCTTTCCTTCAAGACAGTTCTTCTTTAATTGGCCTAGTGATATTGGGGAAACCCATAGAGGGCTATGGTGAAAAGGAAATATCCTCAGGTGAAATCTGGAAAGAAACTTTCTGAGCTGCTTACTGTTCTGATAATTCTCTAGATTTATCTGTATTTCGTGGATCTCACTTCAGCACTTATTCCTGTGTAGATTTAAAGGACAATGTTGGGATCCCTTTAGAGACTATAGGGCAAAATATACCCTCAGTAACAAAAGAAAAGAAGCTTTCTGAGAAACTGCTTGTGTTCTGTAAAATATCACAAGAGTTCCAGCTTTCCCTTCAGAAGCACTTCGTAAGACTTTGGTCTTCCATGGAATTGTAAAGTGATAGCTAGAGCTGCCTTAGGGGCTATGGTGAAAAAATATCCTCAGATGGAAATCTGGAAAGAGACTTTTCTGAGAAACTGTTCTGTGATGTTAATGACTTCCTCCAGACTTTCATCTAACTTCATGGATCTCTTTACAACCTAATTTCTGTATGGAATCTGAGAACAGATATTTCGGATCCCTTTGAAAGCTAGGGTCCAAAGGAAATATCTCCGTTAACAAAAAGAGAGAAAGAAGCGTTCTGTCTTCTTTGTGTTCTGTGAAATCATCTCACAGAGTTAGAGCTCTCCCCTCAAAGCCTTTCATAAGACAGTTATTTGTGGAATTGGCAAAGTGATATTTGGAAGCCCACTTGAGGCTAAAGGTGAAAAAGAATCTCTCAGAGTGAAATCTGGAAAGGGAAGCTTTCTGAGAAACTGCTTAGTGTTCTGTTAATTCATCTCACAGAGTTACACATCTGTATTTTGTGGATCTCTTTGCTAGCCTTATTCTGTGGAATCTGAGAACAGATGTTCGGATCCCTTGGGAGCTAAGGGTCCAAGGGGCTCCTCCCATTAGCAAGAGAAAAGAATCTTTCTGAGAAACTTAATTTTATGAACTCTATGCAATCATCTCACAGAGTTACAGCTTTCCTAAAGAAGCCTTTATTCAGGCGGTTCTGCTTACTTGAGGTGTGTAAAATGTCTCTAGAGCCCATAGAGGGGCTATGGTGGAAAAAAGGAAGCATCCTCAAATCCAGGAAGAAGCCTTCTGAGAAACTGCTCTGTGATGTGTGACTTCCCTCACAGTTACATCATGTTCATTGGATCTCTTTTTATAGCCTTGGCTGGGAATCACAAGGAACAGATAATTCAGATCCTTTGTAGAGAGACTATAGGGCCAAAATATCCTCCGATATAAAGAAACTTCCGGAGAAAACTTCTATGTGTTCTGTGAAAGAATAATCTCCACAGAGTACAGCTCCCTCGGCCTTTCGCTTCTAAAGACGAAGTTCTTGTGGAGTTGGCAAAGTGATATTTGGGAAGCCCATAGGGGCTATATGGTAGAAAAAAAGAAATATCTCAGATGGGAAATCTGGGAAAAGAAGCTTACAGAAAACTGCTTAGGTGTTCTGTTAATTCATCTGACAGAGTTATCCTGTATTTCAGTGGATCTGTTTGCTAGCATTATTCCTGGGTCAGGACAGTGTGGGACTGTGGGACAGAAGGCTCTCAGGAGCAAATGGGAGGAACTTGGGAGGAAAAGGTTGGGAGAGGAAGGCATGGGACTCAGGCGGACAAAAGTGATGTGAGGGAAACCCATAGGGGTATTGTGAAAAATATCCTCAGAATGGAAATCTAGGAAAGAAGCCTTCAGGAAGCGCTACTGCTCTGTGATGTGGCGACCCTCCACAGAGTTACATCTCTGTATTTCGTGGATCTCTTTGCTGTAGCCTTATTTCTGTGGAATCCCAGGAGCAGATGGCCTAGGATCCATGGGTTCGGGGCCGAAATGAATCTCTCTCTTTGATAAAGAAGCTTTCTGAGAAACTTCTTTGTGTTCCTGTGAAATCATCTCACAGAGTTACACATGCCTCAAGAAGCCTTTACATTTAAAGACGAAGTTCTTGTGGGAATTGGCAAAGTGATGTTGTTGAGGCGCTAGAGGTTGCCAGAATAATACATGGCACC
>NW_022159526.1:0-390 GCF_008728515.1 Papio anubis | reverse complement strand
GACTATAGGGCCAAAGTAAATATCCTCCGATAACAAAGAAAAAGAAGGTTTCTGAGAAACTTCTTTGTATTCTGTGTAATCATCTCACAGAGATACAGCTTTCCCCTTAAGAAGCCTTTCGCTAAGACAGTTCTTGTGGAATTGGCAAAGTGATATTTGGAAGCCCCTTGAGGGCTATGGTGAAACAGGAAATATCCTCAGATGAAATCTGGAAAGAGGCTTTCTGAGAAACTACAATGTGATGTGTGAATTCCACTCACAGTGTTACATCTGTATTTCGTGGATCTCTTTGCTAGCATGATTTCTGTGGAATCTGAGAACAGATATTTCGGATCCCTTTGAAGACTATAGGGCGAAAGGAAATATCCTCCGATAACAAAGAGAAAGAAG